>NC_072735.1:104388289-104533190 GCF_026930045.1 Uloborus diversus
TTCTTTAACTCGAGTGTTGGTCGACAATCATACGCGTTAGATGAAATTCAAATTTAGCATGCTAAAATAAAATATATTTTTTCTTGTGAGATATTTAATCAAAAACGAAAAGATCGTGCAATCAAAAGACTATTTTATCCTACATTAACAAGAAAAGGCCCAAGCATGCATCGGATGCAAATGCAACTGTGGACATATCCGAGAGCGCCCACAATGACACTGAATCTGGAGTGCAGGTTAGTTTGCTTATCCTTTATTTTCACATTTTTCTTAAAACTTTTAAAAATATGTATCAGGGATCTGTCCAAAGTTTTCACTGGTTTCAATTTTTGTGACTTAAAAAGGGAATTTTTCGAATTAATCAAATAATTTTGTGGAATTTTAAAATTTAAGTTTATTGTAGTGCATCAATTTATTTGATTTCTTGCTTTTTACTGCTTTGTTAATAAACAAGTTTGTGAAAGGTCCTGTTTGGTCGATTAAAGTTTTGCAGATACTGCTGTTTACCTGCCCAAGGTAAATATTCATATGTGTATGTATTTTTTTACTTTTTTTATTTATTTTTTGATTAATCAGCATCATCAAATAAATTTCCATTTGAAATTAAAAATGAAAAAAAGCGCACGTGCAAGCAACCCGTAAAATAGTAATGCATCATTAAATTTCTTCTATTTAGTATAGATGATGTGATGCGCGTTTAAAATTTTTTATACTTACTCTAATGAAACAAAGCGCCTCAAAAATGTATTCTGAAACCTGAAAACTTCTAACAGCAAATTTGATATTAATATTGTATATTATTATTTTAATTTAAATGTTTCTGATGCATTTTAATTTTTTCCAGCGAACATGAAATTTTCGGTAAAAACATTCTGTGTAAATCTGAGAGTTATCAGAAAATGCGTTATGAAAATTCAGTAAATCAGATTATTTGTGAATCATCAATACTTAATCTATAAAATGAACACAATATGTAACAATAACTTCTGAAGTTTTTGCTAAATTTACACAAGCTGAAATTGATAATTATGTTTAATTTTTTGGATGCTGCTAGGTTTTATAATTTAACTAAAATTATTTTTTTTAAGAATTCTTATGTTTATAAAAATACTATTTTGATGAAAGCAATGCCATCAGTGATCACGATTTCCTCCACATTAGAAAGTGTTTTCCATAATTAGTTACTGCAAAGAAGTAGACATATTGAAAAGTTGACAGCTCTTTTTACCAACACTAGAATATTGAGCAAAACTTAAGTTTTCCTTAAATATATTACGTGAGCTTGCATTAAAATCCCCCCTGTTTCCAATAATTAGATGATTTAAATACAAATTATTAACTTTACTTTAAATATGTATCATATACTGCGCACGTAGTATATATTTCAAATCATTTTAAATCTTGCATTATATTTGAATATACATTGCCTTTTAAATATGGGTACTCATCCTCACAATGCTGTTTGAAGTCTACTTTAACAGCTGCATTTTTTTTTTTTTCCTTTTTCTACTTTTCTCCTTCTTCTTCTTCTTCTTTTTTTTTTTTTTTTTTTTTTTTTTTTTTTTTTTTTTTTTTTTGGTAGTTTGAAAAACATGTTGTATTTTATATAGGTTGCTTTGTATTTTAAATGAAAGGAGTTATGTCTTCCTTTATATTTGTACTTGATTTGAAATGCTAATAATTGATTTATAAATATTAGGTATTATCATCGATCGTTAGTTAACTTTTCTTTGACAGCTCAAAATTATTTGTTATAAATTGTAGCTGAGAATTGCGACGTACCAGAAAAATATTTGTTGGAGTTAATCCACTATGTATTGAATGTATATTTTTAAAAATCAACATTTCTTAACATTGGTTTTTTTTACCCCCGACACACAAAGGAAGGGGGTTATAAGTTTGACGTGTCTGTGTGTCTGTCTGTGGCACTCTACCGCCTAAACGAATGGACCGATTTTGAGAAAAACAAAATTTGTTCGAAAGGAGAGTTGATCGAAAGCAAGGGCGCCCATATGCAAAATTGTAAGGGGGGCTCAGATATTTTCCCCATGGTATAACAGGATATTTTCCCCATGGAAATTGATTATAGTGCAGATAAGAGTTATTAAAATTTGATGTTTTTAATAACTTATTCATTAACGGCTGGAGAAGAAATGTTTTCACATTTTTGCAAAGAAAAAAGTACTAAAAGCAAGGAAATTCTAATTTCAAAGGGTCGCTTGAGCCCCCCTTTGCCTCCTATATGAGCGCCCTTGATCGAGAGTGTTCTTAGCTAGGTTAAATCTTTTGATGACATTCATTAACGAAGATATTAATAAAAAACCTTTAAAAGGTTTTCGAGATTTTTGCAGTGAAAACATAGTTAATTTTTTTTTAATTTAACACCAAAATAAAGAGAATTTTTTTCTGATTCTGATAGAATGTGTTTGGAACTTACATGTTTTATAGAATTCGAATTTTCATGTTTTTTTTTGAAAGCAGTTTTAAATAATGGCTAAGCTTTTGTTCACGCGATTGATAATCGAATTCATTGTTGGCCAACAAGGAAATAAAACTCAATGATTTAAAATTTTATCTGTTGCTAGTTTCTATTTAATAGCAAATAAAATACTTGACACTGATTTTTAATAATATAAGGATTTTCAATTCTCCCTCTTGATTTCTACAATTGCGACTCAGTCGGGTTTTTTTTTAAATTTTTAATTTTATAGTTAAATTTTTCTAAAGCAAAAATAATATATTTATGTCAAACGCATTTTCTCACAAGTGACTGTATTTCTATATTCTATATATTTCTTAACACTTAATAAATCAACACCTTTTGAACCCCTTATAATCGCATACACATTCTGTGCATAATGGATTACTGGGAGTACCTCAGAGCCCCTCAGAAAAATTGATAGGAACATCACTGCTCATAAATGCTAATACTTATGGTTTCATGTAAATCTTAAGAGTTATAAATCTATTGACAAAACGTTTCTGAAACGGAAAGCTGAATATAAAGGGTTCTAAAACTAAATTACGTTATTAAAATTGCTGGTATTGAAAATCTAATTAAGTTAAATTTTTAATGAAGTTAAATTGTGTTGGATATTAACTTTAAATTAAAAATCTTTAGTTTTGGAAATGGATGAAATTAACTTTTAACAATATATAGAAAGCAAGGGTAGTTAGTAATTTCAGTTAGGGTTCAGACACTTTTGAAAATTTTTATCGAGATCCAGAAAGAACTCTCAGGTTTTGCACTAACCATTAAAATCCTAAGTCAGTCTAGCAATACTTCTAAAATACTAGAAAAAGTAATAAAAGTTGCGACTAAAAACATTATTACCTACATAAAATTACTTTTATTAATTTGTTTGTGTAATTTACTTTAGAAACTTTTTAGCTGTCCAGTTTTTGACCTTCTGCGATTCGGACCTTGACCTGGACAGCGAACCGCCTGTTGCCGATTACCCACATAGGATTGTTTAAGCAATTCTTATTAATTTATAAATTTTAATTCTGTTAAGTTTACAATTAAATAAGCTTTCCTAATGTGGTACTAAGAAGCAAAACGTGACATAAGTGTGTGTAAAATCAGTCTTGTTTATTGTTCACAAAGTATCTTTTAATTGCCTATAATAGATTGATAGATTTTCATACCCTTGCATCGCTGCTGGATCATATGAGAAATAATAACTTGAGTAATAAAAAAATGTACTTTTAATTTGAGAGAGGAAAAAATTGTGTAAATTTGAAGAGCATTAAATCTGTAATAAAGATAGTGGAACAAATCGAAACAGGATCAAAGCGTATGCGAATGGGAAACTGGGCGCTGCATCTTGCCAAGCACAATTGGTATCATTTTTTATTTACAAAGGAAAAAAAATAAGGAAGTATGTTTAGTTACTGTAAAAGTTAGGAACACTTTTCACGATTTGTTGAAAAATGATCAATCGCTGTGGAAAGGTAAAGGTTACCTTGCCACTGCTGTATTTGTCAACCTCTTTGCATATATGAAGCTGTCTTTCAGAAGAGGTCATGCATCGCGATTCCATATTATTCAACGTGCAAATATACTTCTTTCTTCTTTTATTTAACCAAGTCATTTATTGTGACGCTTATCTATAAAAAGAGCAAAAAAGAAAAAGTGGGAAATTACAATTTGTTATTTTATTTTCAGCCGAAACCAGGATGCAGTTCTCAACAGTGCCCTAATCCTAACGGTAGTTCAGCTGAAGTTTTTGTACTTGAACATGAATTTGACGTTACGGAGACACAGTCGAATATCAAGTATCCAGAAATATGTGATGACAACTTTGACGATGTTCATCCCTGGGATGTGGCCTTGTTCCTTAACAGTGCTCCAAAAACAAGTATTTCTGATGCATATAAATCCATCTGGACTCCCCCACAAAATTTTAGTTTTCCTTCTTCTGGAAAACGAAACCTTCGCTTCCAGCCAAGATGGCTAAACTGTTTCTCATGGCTGGCTTATTCAGAAAAGGAAGATGCATCTTTTTGTAAAGCATGTGTTTTACTGTCCAAAAAAACTGCAGGTATTGGTTCTCAACCCCTAAAAAGTTTGGTGAGTGAGCCCTACAAAAATTGGAAAAATTCCCTTGAGAATTTCAAGAACCATCAAGCAACAATATACCATAAAAACAGCATGATTGAGCTTGAAAATGATAGAAAATTTTCTGAAGGGAAATTAATACCAATTAATTCAATCTTAAACGCTGAGGAGAAAAAGGCCATTGACCTGAACAAATCGAAATTGTTAGCTATTGCGGAAACAATAAAACTTTGTGGACTGCAGGGCTTAGCTTTGAGAGACTCAAATGAAGGGGGGCACATATTTCCTGATATACCCTCTATAAATGACGGAAATTTTCGAGCCCTTCTTCGGTATCGGGCTATTACAGATGACGTCCTTAGAAAGCATTTAGAGACCTCATCGAGAAATGCTATATATACAAGTAACACAATTCAAAACGAAATAATATCAGTCTTCCATAAAAAAATTCTGGAAAAGTTGGTAGAAAATATTAATGTGTCAAAAGCATTTTCATTGATGATAGATGAAACTTCAGATATTTCCAACATTGAACAATTATCTATATGTGCACGTTACGCTGTAAAAGAAGAGGGCAAACATGTTGTTAGAGAAGACTTTTTAGGATTTGTGCCCATAACAGACTGCACAGGGAAAAATTTAGCTGCAACATCCATAAGATATCTGCAAGAGAATGGAATCGACACTTCTTATCTATATGGGCAAGGCTATGATGGCGCGGCTGCATTAAGTGGGAAATTTCAAGGGGCTCACGTTTATGTCCAGAAAAGCAATCCACTGGCATTATACGTGCATTGTGCTTCTCACAGTTTGAATCTTGCAGTCAGTTCTGCCAGTAAAATTCCATCCATTAGAAATTGCTTAGGAACAATAGGATCTGTCTACAAATTTTTCAATTACCCTAAACGACAGGCTGTTTTGCATAAATCTATCACCATAGTTGCGCCAGAAGCTAAACATGCAAAACTTAGAAAATATTGCCCAACCAGATGGATTGAACGTCATCAATTCGTTTCCATTTATTGTGAACTTCAAGAAGCAGTCATGGACGCTTTAGAAGAAATTACAGAATTTACCGACGCGAAAGTTGCTTCTGAAGCTAATCAGTTACTGCATTCGATAAAAAATTGCCAGTTTCAGATTTGCAGCCAGATTTTACTCTCGTGTCATGCTGTCCTCATCCCATTGAGTAAGGCTCTTCAGAAAGTGGATTTTCATCTAACAGAGGCGGTGTTGTTAGCACAAAAATCTATGGAGGAATTGAACATCATGAGGGAATCATCAGACACGGTTTTTGATGAAAATATTCTTCGGGAAGCAAAATCCATGTTGGAAGTTCATGAAATTCCACTCACAGTTCCACGAATTAATAAAAGACAACAACATCGGAGCAACATCGTTAATAAGACACCGGACAAATACTATAGGATTACAATATTTAATCCATTTTTAGATGAACTAACTACCCACATGAGAGACCGATTCCTCAATCATGGGGACATTCTCAGTAGTTTCGATAGCTTGCTTCCTCAAACACAAGAAAATTTTATAGAAAAAGATTGCCGAACTCTTTTTAAAACGTACGAAGCAATTTTGAATAGTGTTAGTGAAAACGACTTTGTTGCTGAAGTGAAAATTTGGAGAAAGAGGGTAAAAGATTGCAGCAGAGAGGACATTTTATTCAATGCTTTGGACATCTGCGGAGAAAGTGAAGCTTTCCCCAGTGTTCAAAAACTGTTGAAAGTGAAAGCAATTTTGCCCGTTACAACTGCCACGGCGGAAAGATCCTTTTCAACTCTACGTCGGCTCAAAACCTTAAGACCGATTGAACGGTTTAGCGATGCTAAGCATTCATGGACGAGAAATTAATATTTCCAGTAAGGATGTTATTGACGAATTTGCTACATCTCGAAAGAGAAGAATATTATTGGAATAAATTATATTAATAATCATTTAATTTTAAAATTTCTTTTTAAGCAGATTTCTTATTGTCACTTCGTAATAAAGCCTAATATGAGATTTAATAACAGATTTAAAAAAAAAAAAAAATACTAAGCTCTTTTCATAATGCACTCAAAAGGACAAGATAACTTTTCTGGCTCAGAAAGGGCAATTTAAGTATTCCTGCAGTTTTCAATCATTCCAAGAAAAAGACTTCACAAACGAAGAAAAGTGCGGCTGAAGTCATGTAGAGAGTGTTTTATCAATATCTAGCTTACAATCATAAATTATTGTGTTGAAACATGCTTATTTTTCTTAATGGGAAAGTTTGGTTTGAGATGACTTGCACTTTTCTTCGTTTGAGAAGTCTTTTTCTTGGAACAATTGAAAACTACAGGAATATTTGAATTGTCCTTAAACAAATTATTTAGTGAAATTCCGAAGTCTCTAAGTGGTCTAGTTGCTGAGATATAAGCAAAAGAATGGTTCACAACATACAAGTTACTTGTGAAAAAGATCCTAATATGTGTCTTTACTTAGCCCCGTTATTGATTATTGGCATAGATGAGAATAAAAACTCTAAGAAAGCAAACCCTAAGCAGCAAGGTGAATAAATTTCATTCTTGTTCCAGAGAAGCCTTGATACAAAATTTTCATTATGATTACTATTAATATTTATGTTGCAAGGAAACAAAATTTGTAACAATGTCTTTTATATTTAAACATTTAATGGGAAAATTAAATGAAATTTGCTGTTTTCCATCCTAACCGAAATGAAATTTCATTTTAGAATTTTAATTTTTCAGCATTAAGTTGTACCTTAAGATTAAGCAAATCATTTAGTGAAGTCTCTAAGTGGTCTAGTTGCTGAAATATAAGCAAAAGCAAGCCTCAGATATTTCCATGACAATCAGGCCAAGTATAATAAAAGTGCTTAAAAAAGAGTAACTGTATTATTTTCTACTGTATTAAAAGATCTGTGTTCTCAATAAGCTGTCGGAAAAAAAAGATTGAATACTTCTATTCTATTCAAGAGTCACAACTGACTACAACTGTATTTATGTCGAGGGCTGCATACTAAGTGCCTTGCCTCCATTATTTTATATACCGATAGATGGCAGCACCATCACCGGATCCAACAGTTAATGAGAATTTTGAACTAATCCAGGAGCTAATAGCTACCTGAAATTAGCACCCCCAGAGGTATCGTGTCACTTGGAGGACATTGAGACCACGAGCATATTTAACGTCGCCCAGTCCCCTTTAATGACGACGGTGGGTCTTCGACCATCGAGGTTCGAACCCGAGGCCCTCCGGCTCCGAATCCGACACTCTACCGATCGGGCTACCACGGCCCATTGAATACTTGAATGATATTCTAACCAATAGTTTCGGACATGCCATTTTCGGTTGCAACTTCTTATTTTGTGTTACATGGTTTTATTACTCATTTGTGAGATCGGCATTTTTCAGCCGTTTTTGACCCTCCGACCAGTAAAAACTTCTGGGAAAAATTCGCGGACCGATAAGTTTTTAATATTCTTTATTATTACTATTGTTCATTTTTCAATGCGAGAAAAGGGCTTTATTTGACGTTCAAAAACTGTTGTTTAATTTAAGATTGGATTCTTGTTGCGGTGTACCTGCAAAAATATTTGAATTCAAAATTATGTAAGTATTGTAAATAGACCCCCCTCACACACACAAATAAAATTATAAAAAGTGAACGCAAAATCAAAGTTGAAGATACTGTTCAAAAAAATTGTTTGTGCGAAAGTGTGACTTTTTTTTTCATGGACAATGTGTTGAATTAGGATGGAAAAAAATTTTGAACCCCCCCCCCCTTTTTAAAATCCTGGACACGGGCCTGCAAAACAGTCCAATACAGAGTCGTCAAGGAGCTTGAATCAATACATGATATTGTTAAACGTCCAATTATGATTTCTACTGTTCACTTGCTAATGCTTAACACTTACATTTTGTTTTTACAAGCTTTGTATCAATGAACAACTAAATGGGAACATTGACTTGAAAGAGTGCATTTTCAAGTACAATTGCTCATATTTAAAGTTTCATCATGAATCGACACAGCAGTGACAACTACGAGAACGTTCAAAATGACGCAGTTGCTATCATTGGACCGCTAAGTGTTTCTATGAATGAACCAGCTAACAAAGTGATCCATTCATGGAATCTTAAAAATATTATTAAAGTTTCAACTTAATTATCTTTAATAATTGATCAATCTTTTTAAATTAGTGTGATAATGATGAAAAAATGTTTTTAAAATAGGTTCTGGAAACTCCCCTTAGTTATTATATTTTCATCTAAAATACTTGTGTAGCTGATTCAGTATTTGTTAAAGTAAATTTTAATAGTTTCAAGTACGTTTGTTGTTCGGGAAAAATACCAAAATAAGTGAAATAAAGCCAGTGGATAACTGAAGGAGGCCATGCAACGTGCTATGGCAAAATCCTAGTCGTCAATAAAATATTTGTGGATCAACATTTTTGAACTTGGGTGAACCAGGACTCCCATTTGTTCAAAAGAGGCCCGGTGTAATTTTAGCTAAAAAGAGTAATTCACATGTTAGAAAATATCAAGTGGTGAGCGAAGTGTGGTGAAAACAGTTGTGTTGTGAGAGTCTTGGGGTTTTCTATGTTTCTTCTGTGATAAAAAATAATTTTTAAAAACCAATTTTTTTCTTTTTGAATAACTTACTATTATTTGTAGTGTCGGTTTATCTCTTGTAATAACTATTTATATTTTACGGTTTGATTTTTTTATTTCAGAATATAGTCCATTGATGGAAACTCAATGTTCCATTCATAGCAACTGGTTCCCATGAATGGACCACATGCAAAAATATTTCTTTCTCATTTTTATTCTTTACTAGCTTTTACCCACGGCTTCGCTCACGATGATGTAGTTTTCTTCAATCGATTCAAGTTAATGGTCAACACAGGCAGAGATAAAATAGTTACCAAAAAATGGTTTGTCTCCAGTTTCGCCGACATTTCAAATTGCCTGCCCCCTTAAATGTATCAAGAGGTATGATTAACAGTGAAAATCAGGGGGAAGGGGTGGGGTATATAAAATGTCGGCGAAACTGGGAAGACACCCAAAAAATCAATTTTCAAAAAATACAATTCGAGTGAGGTCAACTATTCTTAAAAAAAGTGAAACATTTATAGTATTATAATCCCGATCTCCGTCAAATAATATCCAGCGCTACACCGGCTATCTAAACTATTGTATTATGTATAGCTTCTTACCGAAGAAATCATTCCAAAATAGGGTCAACAATCACTACAACCCTATTGTCCTGCAGTCATATCATTTATTCAAAAATCTTACACAAAATCATTTTCATGTTCTCTTCTGTTGGATCCCTGGTCATGTGGGAATAGCAGGCAATGAAGCAGCCGATTCAGCTGCCAGAGCCGCAAGTGTCCTGGTTGATGATACTGTCCCTTTTGATGACATTAAAAACGTAATTTCTGAATGTCTTACGTATTGGCAGCGGACTTGGAATCTCGAAACACAAAATAAATTGCATTCTATCCAACCCTCGACGACAGGTTTCAAATCCTCAACTTACCAGGAGACAACAAGTTTTACTAACTCGTCTTCGCATCGGTCATACCAGGTTCACCCATAAATACCTCTTATGCCGTGAACCAGCTCCAATTTGTATCAAATGTAACGTTAACCAGACAGTGTTGCATATTTTATGCATCTGCCCAAATTTTAACCAAATACGTTTTAAATATTTTAATGATTTTAATCCATCTCTGAAGGAGTTGCTGGGGGACCCACCCCATCGCAATTTGCACTCATTCCTTCAGGAGATTGGCTTCTCCTTTTTAATTTAGTTTTTGTGTCGTCAAAATGTAATTTTGTCTCTTTCCTTGTTATTCAAGGTTTTTTGTCAACATATTGTTTCATACGTTTTTAAAAATTTTTAATGTTTACATGTTTTTTTATTAGTTATTTTAAACTACTGATGTTTATACCTTTCTCCCCAAAACATGTTTAATTTTATTATATCATGACTTTATATTTCTGTATAAATTTTAAACTAAAAAAATGTTTGGCGCAGTATAGCCCTCAAGGGCTCTTTCGCCATTAAAAATAAGCAAACCAACCAACCAACAATCACTACAAATCCTCATTCTAATAATGTCCCTTTAGAGTGAAAACATCATACCTTTAAAACCCCCATCAGAAGGAAATCAACTGTTTCTAAATAACGTAAACGGTCCTGATTACAAGACCAAAAAGTTCAGAGTAAAAATACCATTACAATGAGATGAAGCACAACAGTTTTTTTCTAAAGTCCCTATTTAAATGAGGACAATAGTACAAAAAACTTCTCATTTCACAAAGAGAAAAATTCCCAAAATATTTTATTAGAATGGTCTTTATCAGCGTTTGCAAATAATATTTCCCTCTGATGATCTCAGTCATGATTATTTCCAAAAATCTTCATCAGTACAAGTCCGATAGGATAAAAAAAAAGAAAAGAAAAGAAAAGAAAGAAAGAAAGAAGGAACAATATTCTCCAATGTCGCCATTAAAATAGGGACATTAATTCCACAAAATCCTAATTGGCATCATTAACCTTTAAAAATACACACACAAAAAAGGAAAAAGAAAATGAAAAGCTTCATAAAAATTTTAAATAATTCGTCAACACACTATCGTAGTCGCCTAATAAGACTGGAGATTAAAAAAATGGATTTGGTGGATGAATTTACATTTTAATAGTAGTTTTAATGCTATTTAAGAGTGTTGTTTCACTAATTTGGCGGATTAATTTAACTTCAATACCTCATAGTACTTAGTAATCTTTTTACCAAAATTAATTTGGCGGAATTTTTACATTTTAATGCAACATTTATAATGGCTGTAGCGCCAAAATTTTTGAGCACTCATCCCGAACACGTTATCATAACTCTGCCTATCGAATGAGTTTTTAAACTGTCATTTGTTTAGTTTTATTTTATATTTTTGCAATTAAAAGCAGCGTTAAAATGTAAAATAATAAATCCAAATCCATTATTTATCGCCAAAGGACCACAGTACCATACATTCGCCACAGACTTGCCAAGTTTATGAAACTGCGTAAAATGTTTTGTTAATCTATATTCATAAGATATAATTTTTAATTCTGAACAGAAGATGCTATAAAGAAACTGTTTTGTACGTATTTAGCCGTTTTCTGGCGAAAAATAAATCTTTCTTCGACGGTAACTGGGGGTAGGGGGGCAGACTCTATTTCATAACTTTAATGAGTTACCAGATAATTGTACGTAGCAAAAACCCCCAGCGCTGCCTGGGTCTGTAATAATTATGAGAAACAATCGCTACTTTTATTCGTTCTCTGCTGTAACTGAAATAACTCAAAACACTCCGCTTTAACGTGATCTTTACTAATAACTAGAGGACCCGACAGACGTTATTCTGTTCAAACCTTGTAAATTGAAAAGTTTAAAAAAATTCAATAAACTATCAAGTGTTCCGCAAGTGTTCCTCTTCCCGCAATTTCTACATTGTCTTGGAGAATCATCATAACGTAGATCGTAAAATATGCAGAATTGGCGAAAACATTTCCCCATTGCTTAAATTCCGTGGTGCCAAGTTTGTGGACCTTTAAAAAATTAAAATGAAGCGAAGCTAAAAGACGTAACCATGGCAATGCGAAACAAAACATCAGTAATTTTAATGGAGATTAGATTTATTCGAACTTTATTTTTAACGGCTTGTAACTTTTTTTCCTTTGGAGATAGAAAGTTACTTTTCCGACCATAGGTCGAGATATTTCTGGAGTAAAAAATGCCACTTTTTCCAACGGTGTCAAAAAGAAAATTGTGGGACAATTCCTTCACTTTTTATTGATAGATTAAATGAAGAAAGTATTGCCAAAATTTCAGCTAAGCCTAAAAAAGTTCGAGATAAGAACGCAAATTGCTCCCGTCGTAATGACGTTAGAGCATTGAAACAAATTGCTTAGAACGCGGAAAATTCTACCCTTTTCAACGATATAAAATATTAATATGTGCAAGTAATTTTTCCTCCCTTTAATAGCCAATAATAGGCAATTTACGTGAAATTTGGGTCTAAATTTGAATTAGAAAAAGAACTATTTATTGGATTTTTTCGAATTATAGCCTTTGTTACTCAGTAAGAAAGCCCCTTTCATATAGTGAAAGAATTTTTCGAATAAGTGCAGTGGTTCCGCAGATTACCTCGAACATATAAACACACAAAAATCCGCCCTCTCTCTTTATAATATTAGTAAAGATAAAGCTGAAAGTTTCTCTGTCTGGATATCTGTCCGAATCTCTGTCTGTCAAGATCTCTGTGACACGCGTAGCGCCTAGACCGTTCCGCCGATTTTCATGAAATTCGGCACAGAATTAGTTTGTAGCATGGGGGTGTGCACCTTGAAGCGATTTTTCGAAAATTCGATTTTGCTCTTTTTCTATTCCAATTTTAAGAAAATTTTCCCGAGAAAAATTATCATAAGATGGACGAGTAAATTACCAAGTTATCACAACGTGAAACCGTAACATGGGCAAGCCAATTGGCGTGAAATTCATCGTACATTTTTTGTAAATACACAGGCGAACCAAAAGACCTTTTAATTTTTTACTACGAGCAAAGCCGTGCGGGTGCCACTAATTAAAAATAAAGCTTCTTCCTTACCCATAAAAGTAAAATGGCAATAAGTATGAAGAACAACATGGTACTCTTTTAGAAACGAAAAAACGATATTTAAGCATATGCAAATTTGAGGAATTTCCAAAATATGAAATTAAACTTCACTTGTTTAAAAAGATTTATCTTTTTTTTTCCTTTGAACATAGTCTAAAACTTTCTCTATATTGCTACAGAAGTACAAACTTTTAAAAAATGTAGCCGCCCGTAATCCCTTACTGCGATTTAAAATGTTACTAAATTTGCGTTAATCGTTTTGGGATACCTTAAATGAGGCTCCCCCTCCC
Source organism: Uloborus diversus (assembly GCF_026930045.1). Taxonomy (NCBI): domain Eukaryota; kingdom Metazoa; phylum Arthropoda; class Arachnida; order Araneae; family Uloboridae; genus Uloborus; species Uloborus diversus. Next base: position 104,401,802 of record NC_072735.1, read on the forward strand.
TACTTTGTAAAACTGTGTGTTACTAATTTTCATCGAAAAGATAGTGTCGCCAAATACTGAGATACTTCTGCTGATTATAAAATGATGCTGCCCGAAATGTTTCCAATAAATAGTTAAAATTTGGCAATTGTTTGAAATTGTGCGCAAAGACAAATTAATAGAATTTTTTGTGCTATTTATGGATTTGCTTAATTTAGTTGGCAAATTATTTTACGTGTTAACAAATTTAAAGAAAGAAATATTAAAGAAATGGCGATATTTGGTTGCATGGTGAAAACCGAGAAACAGTATTGCGAAGTCTTTAGCTTCAAAACCAGCGACAGTTGAAAAAATTGCCAAATGCCTTAGCTATTGAAATGATTCCACAAAAAAAGTTTAGCTAGATTCCTGCTGGTCGATTAAATACCCAGTCAACACAAATAAATTTTTAAAAAAAAAAAACCATTAATTTCATCAAGGTTGCATTAAAATGGAAAATAATCAGCCAAATCCTTTTATATTAGCCAATCTTGTGCAAAAATGTTACTTTAAGATTTGACTTGAGAAAAGCTTTGAACAGTCAGATGCAAAGCAAAAACAGACAACAATGCAACAATTGTAACCGTCGCCAGGGTGTTGAGATGATACACTAAATACAGTATTAGAGTTAAGGAAAGCCTTCGAACATGGAACTAAAAAGCTTATAACTCGTTTTTCATTCTACTTAGAAGCGGTGCCATCTTCAGCAGAAAAATTAAAGCTTTCGATGGACTTGGACATATAATGTTAATATGTGCAAGTATTTTTCACCTCATATTAGAGAATTTGCATGAAAATTGTGCATTATTACCCCCCCCCCCTATGGAGGGTTTTCCCCCATAACGGGATGAAAACTACCCTATGTGTTATTCTGATGCATAAGCTATATTATTGTAAAGTTTCATCAAAATCTATTCAGTAGTTTTTGCGTGAAAGAGTAACAAACATCCACACATACAACCATACAGACAAACTTTCAGTAATAAGATTGAATGCAGTTACCATAAAAGCGAGTATTTTTGTTAAAGGAGAAATATATTGAGCAATTATTCCTATCGTCAACACAAAGTTTAAGTCTGAACTATTTCCTAAAAAAGGTCAAAAGTGTTATGTGGTTCATTGACCTTCCCCTATTAACTTCACTTTTATTTGAGGTTTATCATTCGATTATCTTTACGATTGGCACACAACGACGTGTAATAGTATTGTTTTAGCTCGATGTATGCACATAATGAACACGTGACCCAGTGCGACGTAGCCAAGGAAATTTTATCCTCACAAATTTATTCTATTAAAATCTGTGACATATTTAAAATATTTTTATGAAAAGTAGATATTCAACTTGAATAAAAAATAAAGTGTTCGTTTATTTCAACGAATTTGTGAGGAAAAGTCATAATGTACTCGAAAAACAGAAGATTAAATACTCCTTTATCTCTACTGTAATTAAAAACATCCGAAGAGAACCTATGACCTAATGCAATTCGAGGAGCAATATTTGCAACTTATATTGACAGCTTAACATCTTTAATGCTAATTTCAATTTTATGTTATACCGTTTCTCATGTTCTTTCCTTGTTACTATGCTAAGTGAAATATCTTGTATTCTCCTGGAATTTCAATTTGCATCTACTTTCGTTATCTGAAACAAAGCATTTTTTAATGTTTTTTTCCGGCCAAAAAGGGGTAGTTCTCATATGTGTAATAGCCAATTTACTGATCGAGTAACGCTTAGACGTTATCAGCAATGAAACTCGCGCCATAGCATGCGTAACGGCATTATTTCATTGTTATGCACCAAAAATTCAGTATGTTATTTATAGTTGGATTATAAATTTTGGCAATGTTTGACATGCAGGGAAATGCTTTATTTAGGCAAGGCTCAACTGTATCCGGTAATTTAACTGTTTTACTGGTTAAACTGTAATTTAAGGAGAATGAAGAAACGAAAAAGTGGGCAACAAATGAACGTTATCTACTGGAGTTTAGGGTTAATCCACTGGAGTTAGGGTTACAATTTCAACTATCAAAATATCATCAAATAGGCAATTGCTTCGTTCAAATGTAGAAGCAATTTTCGCCCGCGTCATACCTAGGCGGGCGATTTTCCAGTTGACGAGAAGAACAATGTCTGCACTTTTAGGTGTGTTTACTTCCTTTGAAACTTTCAAAAACTATATATTTATAAAACAGAAGAAACCGCACACGCACACAACCATGCTTTTAGAATTTGAATGATTAATCAACTGCTTAATCGATCCATTTGATTAATCAATTACTTATAAAAAGGTATAATCTATTCTTAAATAAATGGTGTAGACAAAGCTGTATATTCAGAATTACATCCAGCAATTTAAGCTTCAATGTGATGAAGTCATCTCTCGAAATATTTTACGGAGAAATTTATAGAAGGTTGTGTTCACTATGCAATGCATTCTGTATTCGAAAAATGCAAGAGTTACATTGGAGAACCTGTTGCATTGGAATTTCACAACGCAGTTGTACAATTTTAGCTCGAATTCTTACAGAAATGAATTTGATTTGACACTAAATCGATTGTGTTGATAATGGAGTTGTAATTTGAACTCTTGTTATTCACGAAGTTTTCACAGTTTTGCACTTTGTTAAACTCTTGGCGTAGCTTGAATTGTTAGTTTAGCAGCATAATTGGTTTAATGAGTCCAAACATACTTGTAAATCTGAAACAGTAATGTTGCTACAAACTTGACTGCTTTAAATTAGAAAAGAATTTTAATGAACTATTTTACTTTAAAAATGATATAATGAAAAACAGTTGAAAAACTATATAGATGGTACTAGTCAGGACTATTGTTATAGGGGAGGGTGACCCAAAGCGGGTAGGTTTTCGATGAACGCACGAAAATTGTAGGTTTTGGATTTTTATCGTAACAATTCCGGTTTTATTTCCTAGCAGGGTTCTTGAACTTCATTATAAAAAGTGATTTTTTTTTTCAAATACAACATTTATTTATTATCAAACATTACAAACATTCGAAAAACCCGCTTTGCCCTACCAGGTAGCCCAAAGCGGCTAAACTTAACTAATTGTGATTTGCTATATTTGCCAATCAAATATGAAGCTATAAACGATTAAAATAGTTGACCAGCTACCTGCCATTATAAAAAGTATATAAAACAGTTGTACTTATCCAATTTAAAGTCAGCACATTTGTTTATAAAACATAAAGAAATAACTGATTAAATTAATAGACTACGAGGGGGGACCCAAAAAAAACGGATTTGTGTTTTCTCAAATATTTATTTATCAATCTATTGACAAAACTTCATTAGTCTCCTTCAAAGTATTCACCATTAGACGCAATGCACTTGTCAATACTTTTTTTCCACTGTTCGAAGATCCTTTGGAGCTCTTCAACTTTGATCAACTTCAGTGGCCTATGCGAAGCAGTTTTGACAGCGTCTACATCATCGAAACGCTTCACTTTCAGAATTTTTTTCATCCTCGGGAACAGAAAAAGATCACAGGGGGCTAGGTCTGGCGAATACGGGGGTCGAGGAACGACTAGCCACCCCTGAGAGGCCAAGTAGCGGTTAGTAGTGAAGGCTGAATGTGCGGGAGCGTTATCGTGATGAAGGAACCATTCACCTGATCGCCCGCACGAGTCCCAACTGACTCATGTTCATCCTGAAATTTCGTCAATCGTAAAATAACGATCCTCGTACATGTTTTGGCAAATTTTTTCAACGTTTTCATCATTTCGATACGTTGAAGGGCGCCCAGAACGATCATGACCTTCAACACTCATCTCACTTCGTTTAAGTCGCCCAAACGACTCGAAAACTTGTGTACGGCTAATAGCATCGTTCTTGAAAGCTTGTCGAAGCATTGGGTAAGCTATTCCGTTGCCGACTTTTCATGCAGGAAGCAAAATTTAAAGCGAATTCTTTGTTCTTTTAAATCTGCCATAATGAGTTCGCAGGCGGAAAGCAATAAAACTTGAGAAAACTAACACTATGATCAGACGTTATAAACTACACTGATGCCACTTGCACATTTGTTTTATAAAGGTCTCTACTTGAGTCACCTAGCTGGAGAACACTCCACTACATCTAGGATCGTCAGCGTGCAATTAGTCCGGTTTCTTCTGGGTCCCCCCTCGTAATTAATTGCCATTCTAAAAAATAACTTTTTAAAGTTATACTTATCCTATTCAAATAAAAATCTAAGTCAGCACACGATTCAAGCAATTATAAATAAACATATGATTGAATCCTATACCCACTTTGCCCGAAGGCACATTTTTTATTTCAACAATCATAACCTTAAATTTAAAAAAGAAACAAACGAAATGACTATCGTAGTTTGAAGGTGGATGGTGTTAGAATAACGTAATATTATTGACAATCAAAAAATGAGCTGGTCTTCCACTAACCACAAGTTACAAAACTTCATTTTTTTTAGAAATGTATCTTTTTTTTTTTTTTTTCTTTTCTTTTTAAAGCTTGGTTGCTCCATGTCGCTTTACTGCTGCTTCGCTGGGACTCATTAAAACTCGGAGGTGTTCATGCAAACACGACCGCTGCTTACATACCATGGGGGGGGGGGGGCATACGAAGGCCTACCCGCTTTGGGCCACCCTACTCCTAACCTTTACTCCCATCTACATTTTTTTTTTTTTTTTTAGTTTCGAATGGACAGAGCAAAATATATTGATGTTTGTGATTTATTTATTTTATTTTATTTATTTTTTTTTGAGCAATCACGATTGCTTATTGCTTTCATTTGACTGTTTTTTGGCGTTCCTATGATTTTATTTCCCTGCCAGCACCCTCTTCCGCATCACCGTCGACCGGCTCCTCACGATGCACAGTGGTTCAAAACGACAAAAAAGCGGAAAAAATTCAATAACTTTGAATATTCTCAAAAAATTCTTTGGAAAATTGTTAAAGTTGTTGCATGGTAATATTTATCTTCATGCTTGCTGATCGTATTCACTGCGAAACCGCGATTTTACGTCCCTCGAATCTACGTTTTCCCCACATTTTACGTTTTTTTATCATCTGAACCCAGTTTTTTCCGTACACTAATAATATTGATTTAGCCCGAATGGAAAATTTGTTATTTATGAATTTCCCGCATTCTACGTTTTCCGTTGGCAGTTAAAAAAAAAGAAAAAATGTTTTTAAATTAAGAAAAGTGTTTCTCTCTGTGCATTTTTAAACATAATCCACTCTGTTGAAAGTTAATCCATGAAAACAGAAACGCTTCTGCTCCATCTGTAGCTGCCCTTATGGACTTTTCGGAAGCCAATGAAGATGAACAAGAAGAAGAGGAAACACAACTCGTCTCTTCTTTCAATACTGCATTTAAGAGCATAATAATAGTGAAAGACTATTTTCTTTATCATAAAGACCAGGAAAAAACTTTGCAAAGTGTTCCAATCCTGGAAGATGCTGTATTTACTTTGGATTCAATAACTCATTATTACTGACTATTTTCAACCTAAACGCACGAATTCGTTACTTAATGTGTTAGAATGATCTAAACTGGTGTGTATAATAATGTTCTTTTCGCAAAATATCGCACTTTTACATTTTATAAGCATCATCGCAGCAACCTTTATTACTATTTTTGTTTTATTATCTGATTTTTTGCTTTTTATACATTTCTCGTATTTTACGTTTTCCCATATTTTATGTTTTTGGATTTGAATTGACGTTTTTCAATATTTTATGTATTTTATGTTTGATTCAGGTCACTGAGAAAACGTGAAATCGGGGTTTCTCTGTAGTTCAAATTCATTTCTGTTTTTAGTGAAAAATGTAAATTAAATCAGTCGTATGCCACACGCAAGGTTTAGTTATTGCAATTGTTACCCTCGAACAATATTTTCTGGCAATGTTGACAAACTAAGAACAGCTTTATACTAGAATGATTTCGAAAAGTAAATCAGAAATTTCAAACGTTTAATGATTTTCTAATTTCATTGTTTTATGAACAGAATGGTTATTTAACTTTTTATATAGAATTCTGTATGAGTTTTAAAAATTTCTTTCTCATATGTGAGCATGTTGAACAATGCTCCGCATTAAGTCATAACAACGTAAATCTGTTTTTAAAAAATCCTCTATATTTATTGATGAATGTTTCAAAAGCCCCAACTTTCGGAAACAGCAAACAAACGTTTTGAGGCTCTCCTGAAAAGTAGTGAAACTATGACATACGTTACTCTGGAGCATGTCAAATTTGATGACCAATTTCTTTGATAAAAAAGCAATTTACCCCCGTCATACCGTTACGAGTTATTTTCTAACTTACTATATAGGTATTCCTAAATAGCAAAGATCATACAAAAACATCTGCCACGACTGCAGTCGCAGGTGGTCGCAGCTAAAATGATGTTGTTTATTTAAAGGAAGGCTTAAACTATTGATATATATAAATTTTAGCCCACCGGAAGCCGCCGATAAAAGTATATTCCACAATACTTTATATTATATTTTTAAGAAAATAATGTTTTTTTATTTCAGGTAGTTTTCAATTTTGATGAATTTTTAATTTTTAATTACGATGTAATATGCATCCTATAAGTGTGAAAAACCAATCAGAAATGACTTTTATTAAATTTTAGTCCTCCTTATTGAACGAATGAATTAAAACTGAAGTATAAGGCGTACGTCCGAAAAAAGTAAAAACATAATTGTTCAACAATCTCGGCTTATTTTTGTAAAAATGATTTTTTTTTTTTTTTTTTTTTTTTTCAAAAAACTCTTATGGAGTAAGATACTACAACTCAAGGGCTAAGTCATTACGGCATTAAATATTTTTTATCTTTAAAACTTAAAAATGGCTATTTTTTCCGCCCTTGAACCACTGTGCGATGTTGCTCCTCTAGCGAAAGCCGTCTCGAGGTTGCGTCCATGTCCTACACACACACGCATACATACAAACACCTACACACACACACACACATATATACATACATACACTTACACACACAAACACATACACACACACGCATACATACAGACACCTACACACACATAAACTCACACACACAAACACATACACACACATGCATACAGACACACAAACACATACAACACCCACAGATACCCCCCACACACACACAAACACACATGCACAAAACTACCCATACACTCATGCCTGGACACAAACACATATGCCTACATACACACACACACTCGTGATTGTGAAAAACATAATTTGAATTCAAGATGTCAAAATTCAAATTAATTTTTTTTGTTCTATTTTGTTTTTATTTTGTTTGTGAAATGAATTTTTGTAAAAAAAAAAAAAAAAAAAAACCTTGATTGAAATGAATTGAAATTGTAACCTCTTTCTAACGTTTTAAGTGCAGCATGAGCTTGCATTTCATGCATATATTTTATTAAAAAAATAATTGGTAACAATGTCAATAAAATGAAACAATTGTTTTTCTTCTAACAGCTAACATTTTATAATATTAGCGTTTTCAAAGTTTAGCGTTTCCTGGTATTACCATTAGACTTAGACTAGGATAATGTACTTATTACTTAAAAAGAACATTGACTTGAAAGCTTTTACTAGATCAGGTCTCCCCAAACTGTCGTCCGCGGATCCCTTGGGGGGTCCGCCGACCCTTAATATTTGCAAAATTTGAAAAGAGAAATTCAAAATGGTAAATGCTATGTAAAAACATGCTGTTGCATTTGAAAACAAGAAATAACTACTACTCGATTAAAAAGGAATTCCCATTATTTCATTTGATACAACTTCTTCATTTTTTGTATCCGTAATTTTTATTTATGCAGCCACGTAAATAGTAAAGTAGTGTACAGTCAAGTCCCGACTTACGCGAGGGATGCGTTCCAAGACTCCTCGCGTAAGTTGAAATTTGGCGTTGTGGAAAAATATATGTTATACATTTTTTTAAGCATACCAAACTCTTGTAGACTTTTGTAAACATCTCTCAATATGCTTTAAAGCATTCCTCAACTATACACTACAGTTTTTTTACATAAAGAACTAAACTTTTACTGAGTTTAAAAAATAAAAAAACTGTTCTATTCAACATGAAATACTTTAAGATGCACAAAATGAATGATCAACGGCAGAGAATGATATAAAATAAAACAAACACCGTACGCAAAGCATGAATAGTAATAGTAAAATGCTGCACTATAGTAGTACTGTACGGTAGATACAGTAACATATTTATGAGTTAAAATAATTAAGATAATGGTGATTTATGCTCTATGATCAGATCGTTATTCTTATGCTATCCACTATAATATTAAAATCTGTTTCGCGTCCGTCTGTCTGTCTGTCTGTCTGTCTGTCTGTCTGAAGATCGATCTCCTCAAGAACCGCTGCGAATCGAGAGTCGAACGAGATACCGATCAATTCGAAATTTTCCAAAGAAAACAATAGAACCAATCTCGTAATTGTACGACTTTAATTAGCGGAGATATTAATTAAAACGTTAATTAACATAACGTTATTCAGGAATTTTTATTTCTTTCCTGTTGCCATTTTGCGTATGAGCAAATAAAATTCTAATAATTGTTTTAAAAGAGATTTTTTTGGCTGCTGTCCAAATCTTAAAACAACGTTTCCATCTAGAAATTCATTTCAAATAAGTTTAAAATTGGTTGCTCTATTCGGATATAGCCTTTATTTTATCGTCTGTCCTTTTTTTTTATTTTTTTTACACTCGACGTTCTTAACTCCTTTCAGCATAGGAAAGTTGTTTCTTTAGATATGTTTATTGATTGTAGTGTAAGTTTATCGTTCACCGGGCCTCATATTTTGATACATTAGGATGTGCGACTAATTATGTTTATTTTGTTGAACTTTTTCCCGTTACATGGGTGAGTTTTCGAATTGCAATAACTTTCTTTTTCTTTCCTGTTTCTATTTTTGAAATACAGTTTGTATCGTTAAAAGAACATGTTAAATTAAGATTGTTTGGATTTCTTTAAGTGAAACAGAGTTGAACAAAAAAATTGTTTTTAAGGATTTTAACAAAAGCTAGCTTGGAATCTGATGACTTGGTATTAAATTAATGCTTATTGGTATTTATTTAGTCTTGGTGCTTTAGTTTCACATAATCAATCAAAATGCGTGTGCTGTCATTTTATGTAAAAAGATGATCGTAATTGGTACATAAATATTTCAGATATAGTCTATCAGATTTAATTCAGTTTAAAGTGACCAGAGATTATAGTTGATAATGCATATATTTTCATCTTTTGTGCTAATTGAAAATACTCATAACTTGTATCATTGATAACTATGATTAACGTTAAAGAGAATTTTGACAAAAATATGCTCTACTGGTGTTTTACAAACCTTGTATTAAGCGTATTTATTTACTCCTTAGCGCTTTAGAAACTGATGTCAGAGTAATACAAAAACATCAATTGGACATCTCTTTCATTTTTTAAGTAGCCCGTGCAACGCCGGGGCACGCAGGCCAGTACATTTCTAAATACGGTTGCTTCGCTTTTTCTTTTTATAACGTTTCAATTGTGTGGCAACAGATCCTCTTCCTGATCTCTTAAATCCGTAATACAAGAGTAGCTTCCATTCTCATAATATTTACTTTGCTAGACTGCTCTGCAAGCTTAAATATTGAAAATAAGTTCTGTACCTTTACAAATATCTTTTTGTTTTGACTTTTAATTGTACGCATGGAAGATTCAATCATATTTATTGTCGCAGACCGTCGATGTTTTGTACTTAAAGCATCTCGAGAATCTTAGCTTGTTTTTAATCAGAAACTTTCACTTTCTTCCTATCTTCACAAAGTTTAAATGAAGATACCACCAAGATACCAATATATTTCATCAACTTTAATATTTAGAATGAAAAAATAAATAAATGAAGGATGCTGAATGGTTATTTGGTACACTAACAACTCGATGCGTAGATTAGTTTCATGTGGGAACTTTCGCTTTCAGCGATGCTTAAAAAGATGTAATAACATTCACGAAATCAATATTTAGTAGCCAATAACGAAGCCAATAACATCCTTCTAAAAAAATCGTGCTGTGAACGAAAAATTCGCGTTAGCTCTAAAATTCGTAACTCGTGAAAAATTCGCATTATAGCCAGTTCGCGTAAGTCGAATCGCGTTGTAGCGGGAGTCGACTGTAGATGTTAAACTTTACATTCGACTCCAGATTTAAAAAAAAAAAATAATCCGAAAAGATTAAAATTGTGCCTGATAAAGCAACGTGTAACTCTTCCAGTTAATTCAATGTTCAATTTTAATGGTTTTGTTACTTTTCTGTCAGTTCAATTTTATTTTCACTCCAGAAATCTTAAATAAAGCCTCGCACTGTAAACTACGTGCCTAGTGTTTTTAGAGAGCAATGTTCCATTCTAATTAGTAATGGTTAATTTAACTTAAGTTCAGTTAACCACAAGTATCTTTGCACTCTAATGACAGGGTCCGCAGTAAATATTAGTCTATGAAAGGGGTCCGCTGATTAGAAAGTTTGGGAAGCCCTGTACTATAGTGAATTCAGCGAGAACTGATATTGGGAGTAAACAAAGCAACGTGACACTTGGCGATAACGTTTTCTGATTGGCGATGGGATGCGAAAAGAACGCCAATCCGATGAGCAAAATGTTCCTGAGAAGAATCGCTAGTTCAATGAGTAATTCATAAAAGCGGTAAATATTGCACCAAACAGCGGCCCGCTTTTTAGCCTACTTTCCCAGTAAAAGTCAGAAAAAGAAGAAAAAAGCATGAAAGAAGGCTTAATGCATCTTAAAAATATCGCGAAAAAACAAAAAAAAGTCAAAAATAAATAAAATAATTAAATAAATATCGAAAAATTAAAAATTGGAAAGTAATGTATTGAGATGGGGGAAAATGTCTGTCGGTCTGTCTGTCTGCCCCCCCCCCCCCCCCCCAATAACTTTTGAATGAATAGTCCGATTCGAACAAACTTTTTTTTGTTCGAAAGATCTCGGCGAGGACACCTCATTCCCATATCTCACTTTTTGATTTGAACTATTTTTTGTTCAATTTTGAACAGTTCAAAAAAACTTAACATTAGCGCCTACGGGGAAATTCAAGGCAATTCCGAACTGTGAGGCGAATTTATTTCAAACAAACTTTGTAGGAAAAAGCTTTTGATGAAAAACTTGTTTATAAAATATTGTTACAAATCCTGTAAATAGTAACTATTGTAGTAACGTAACCTGTAAATAATTTCCCGTAATGAATATACAACCCCTTAACATATGGCTAAAGTATACAACCCCCTATTCTTTTTATTTTCATTGATAAAATTTGATAACGGTCTACGCATTTCTCGAAGCAGAAAGAATGTTGTAGAAAATTCTTGGATGTTTATAAAAGCCGTTAGCGATGGATAAACAGTTAGTTTCGATTGATATTTCGAACTGAGAGCATTTTGCTCTGTTTATAGCGAGGCATTTCGCTGTGTTGTTTTCGTATTTGGAAGTAAATACGTGTGTAAACGTTGAGTTTACGGTGTTGTGTGATAATTGCTTAATTGCTGATGAATAATTTAGCAGTTGTTGAAGATCTTTCCTGTACATAGTGTAAATAAATTTCCTGTGTTTTTATCAAGAACTGTGTCTTCATTTCAAGAAAGTGGAAGTCGCACCGAATCCGTTACAATATCTTTTTGATTTGAACAATTTTCCGTTCAATTTTGAACAGTTCAAATCCCTTAACATTATCGCCTACGGGGAAACTGAAAGTCAATGTAGATTCCGTACTTGAAGGCGGATTTTTTTCAAACAAATTTTGTTGGAAATAGCTCTTGACGTATCTCATGTTTATACATAAAGATATGCGCAGACGATTTTTTTTTTTTTTTTTTTTTTTTTGACAATGAAAAGTATTTCTTTCAGTTGACATTTTATTGTTTTTTTTTATTTTGGTAAGTGCATTAATTCATTTAAAAAAAAATTTTTGGCAACAGGGGAAAAAGAAACGATTTTTTTTTTTTTTTTTTTGATACGATGTATTTATTTTAATGAGCTTATTAATTTTAATTATTATTTTTTCGTTTTGAAAGCTGTTAAAGAATTTTTTTTAATGGAAAAAAGTGTATTAGCTGCTTTGTTTAAAAGGTGCTGCTTTTTTTTTTTTTTTACAGGATTATTTTATTCCTAGAAATTAGCTTAAAATATTTTAAAAATATGTTGGAAAAAATTTGCGATTTTAACCATTTTTGAGAATATTGATCAGGTACTGGAAAGTAGTATGGGTATACGGGAAAGTAGACTCGTATAGAGTTCTAGACGGAACTTCTTTTTACTTACTTCCGCTATGAATTCTCACTGAATTCCCTGTAAATCATTTTAAATTTTTCAGAGAAACACTAATGTAACTTCAAAACATTAACAAAATAAAGAATGTGACCGCACAATTATTGAAAAGTACCTCAGTATTTCAAGAAAAAAAAGGATATTTTTACGCATTAGAATGTCCACATAATATGTCGTTAAAAAAGTAGTTAATTGTTAAATTTGTCATAACATTATTTTTTAAGCTTCCTTGTTTTAAAAATGAGATTTAATTTTCATTTGCTTTACTAATCACCTTTAAAAAAAATCTGACAAAGATGTCGGTAAATAAATGAATGCGTCACATTTTGCAATTGGGTTATTTCCCATTTTTCAAAAATGCGTTTTTCTAAAAAAGCATGATGAAAAACATGGGGTAAGTTACTTTTTTTTCTTAATATTGACTTCATTTCCCTCTTAAAAAATAATATTAAAAGACATTCAGCCGTTGTTCTCGTTTTCGTTGCTGACGTCACAAGTGAGCAAATCGCAAGGGGTAACCAGAATAACGTTTCAGAACGCTGTCAAATTTCTCTAAATGAATATTTATTTAACTAATAATTCTTGTTCCACTAACAAATTGCTCGCGGTGAAAAAATCATTAAAAGGCGATAGCTTGCCAGAAAAGGCAGCCACGCGCTTCGATTCAAGATGGCTTTCATCACTTGTGACGTCACACGATGAAACATTTTGGTTAAAAAATTAGACACTTAAACAAAAACAATTAAAAATTAAATGTTGGAAACATAAAAGTATTTTCTGGGCCCATGTTTTTTTTTTTTTTTTTTTGCTTATTCTACCAGCTTTAGTGACTAAAAGTAGTACTTTCCACTGAAAGAAAGAACCCCATTTGAGCTACAACATCATCGGTATGTTCATGAAAAGGTCAACAAAACATACAAAAGCGTTTTTAGCACGAATACTCGTTAAATAGCTTTAAAACTTAAACTGACAGCTTTTGCAATAGAGTTATTTACATTTAACCAAACAAATTCTTAACATTTGACATAAAAAAAAGAAAACCGAAACAAGAGTTTTACCCATAGACATGGAAACCGGTTCGCTCGCGCTCTCTTAACTAGATGGATCATCCTGTGGTAGAAAAGTGATTCCTTTTCAACCAACGATCGTCCGCCATTTGTAGGGCAAGAACTTTCCACCGCGCATCACATAAGCTTACTATCGGTTCGTTTTCCGCAATTTTCTGGTATTTTTCTGCTTTAAAACAGTAGTTTCAGTGAAAGATTTTTTTTTTAATTTGAAAAAAAAAAATCCTCAAAATCATTTTTCTGTTCGAAATTAACTACTGGAGGTAATTTCAAAACAGAAAATAGATTTCGCATCTTCTTAATTTGTAACTCATTCGTCATTCGGAATTATGCGAAACATTAAAGTATACTTTTGTCTTTAATGAAAAATTAATTTTTGGGTAATGGATAAGTCAGTTTTAATCACTACGAGGATTTTTAGGCTGCATCTCGCATCTTGTGTGAATTCTCGCGTATTTTCAAATAAAGGGATTTTAAATTAACTCGGATATATCTGTGAAGTTTACTGCATAAAATTTGTAATTCATGGGTAAATTTATATGTACTTTTGGTTTGTAATAAATTATAAATTTAAGAAATCAAAATTGATATTGAATGGCTTTTAAAGTCATGACAACATGTTTAATTACACGTAATCAGAATATGTACTTTAAATTGCAAGAAGTAAAATTTACAAAATATTTTTATTGAACAAAAGTGGCATAAGGTACATAGATTTGTAAATCTCACATCCACTTTCGGATCAGAATCAATAACAAATATTATGAAATAAAAGAACTTGCAACTAAATTGTTGATAAAACACGAAAAATTGCTATTAATTCTTTATTATGTGCAGTTTTTAATGGTGACAACTTTTCAACGCTAATTTTTGATTGATTTAAAAGTTTTATGTCCTTAAAAATACAAAAGACTTTAGTTTTCGAGCGGTATCTGCCTGCATGCGTGTGAAAAATGTTATCCATTTCTCACTGAAACTTGCTAAATTTAAACTTTTCTTAAAATTACGAGAGACCTACAAACTACATATTTCGGTTACGGAGACACGAAGGCAAAAAATTTACGAATCTAGACACATGCTGTACTTAGCTCTTTCCATTGCTACTAAATCATCAATATTTTTTCGGTATTACACTATCGTACGGTTTCCTAGTATCTTTGAAACTTAAAGTTGAAGCATTAATTATCGTTATATTGTTCTAAAAGCTAGTAAATTGCATAAAACTATACGTAATCAGCTTATATGTTAACTTGTTAATTGTTCATGTTTTTCGTAAAGCAAAATTAAAATAAAATGCTGTTTGGTATAAGTTTATTTATGCTATTTTATACTTAACGGATAATTTAATCGTTATTAAAGAGTATGGTTTTTGTTAATTTTTGTCTGATTCTACTACGCTTACAATTGAGATTCTTAGAAATATGGTGACATCTAGTTTTAACATATTGGTTTGCAAGTAATTTTATTAGTTGAAATGTATGCTCCCTATCTTTATCATCATTGCCATGATTGATCTCTTTAAATAATGAAATGCAAGTCAAATTGGCTAGCACTAAATTGACAATTTTGGTTTTTATTTTGACCATTTTTGGTAAACCTTTGTTAATATACTTACGGATACACTTTTCTGTTTCTGAGCAAATTTTAACACTATCCTTAGTCGTTTTCGTCAACCCTCTTTTATTTTTCCTATCAAATAGAGCAGTATGCGTTACAATATTTTTACTCCTGTTGATTATTTAACATTATAATAGCTCAAACTAAATTCTACGCTTCTAAATACAAACTCACTCTTATCTGTAGAAAGATACATTGCTTCCTTTCTTTGCTCTGTTCGTACACTTAAATGCTGAACACGAAGTCGGCATGATTGAGTTTCATCCACCTGAAAAACGCTGAGAAACGAAGCAAATGCTGTTCAACCACCAATATATTTGCCCTCACAATGGCGGCCGAGTCTACTCCTAGGGAGAATCATTTTCCCCTCCGAACTTCGGTAGGCTGATCCATCTAGTTAAGTGGGCGAGAGCGAACCGGTTTTGGTTTTACCTAGCGACCCTTTATACTGAGAGATGCGACACAGGCGTACTGCGCGCTGATTGGTCACTGGCAAAAGCCGTCCAACGCTCAAGTTCCCGTCCATAGGATTTGCATTGCGCGCAACATGTGCTCAAAGAAAAAAGGTGGGTTCCTTTTAAAATACGGAAAACTATGCAATTTAATTTTTAGTTTTACATTCTTTGACGTGTTGGTTACCTACATCTTGCCGTCACTAAAAAGAAAATATCCCCAGGAATTTGTGAAAAATTGTTTTGTTTTGCCAGGCTTACGTTTAAGGTTTTGTTTCTTGTATCTTAAGCGATATTTTCGACTTTGATGGCAAACCAATACATTTAGGATATACTTTTATGTGTTAACTTACTTTCTTTCGAAATTCATAGTGTTTTCTTTCCTGTTATATTAGTTTTAATGCTGGATTTTCCGATTCATGAAAAAAGCATGCTTTGGCGACATTCGGGATTTAAACACGCGCCAATCAGGTTACTGTACTCAATGCTAAAAAGTTTGTTTTTTTAATTTTAAAATCTGATAGCGCGAACTTTTGAATCAATTGGCTTCTACATTCTAAAAACATTTTAGTTCTTTTTATTTCCTGCTGTTTTCGCAGAGTTTGCTGCTATATTAGTACATATAAATCCGACGTTTATTTTAAAATTTTCATGATTTCTGATAATTTTGATATTTATTTTTGGAAACACGATGCTTGCAGTATCGTATATGAACATTACTTAGTTCTTCAGTTTTCGAGGCTATGTAGCAGGTGGATAAGGGACGCGCATAGAGGTAGGGAGGGCGTCGGTTCGATTCCCGATGGAAGCACATCGTTTTCGTCAGCGCATTTTAAACTTTTAGTATTATCACTGACATAATTAGTTTTATCACCAATTAAAATCCTATAATAATTTTTTACTAAATAAAAATTTGTAAAAAAATAAAAATAAATAAAATTTTTTTTTTTTTTTAAGTAGAAATTTTTTGAAATGACTTGCACAAATAATGCACTCAATTATTCTTTTACAGAATTTAATTTTAATTGAGCGAAGAAACGATTTTCGTGTTTTTTTTTATTTTATTTATTTTTTTTTTTAATAGAAATTTTTTGAAATGACTTGCACAAATAATGCACTCAATTATTTTTTTTACAGAATGAAATTTTAATTGAGCGAAGAAACGATTTTCGTTGTAATTCAGTTCTACGGATTCTTCCTCATACGATATTAAAAGCTAATGTGCTTGAATTCAAAATGCTCCTGTAAAAAAAAAAAAAATAGTTGAAACTTAAGTAGTTGAAACTTAATTCATCACTGAAATTTATTTAAAATATCATATATTGATATTAATGAATTTTTAATATGTTAAATGTGTTCAATACATGTATAAAAAGTTCTATGGTTGGGGTAGTAAACATAACCTCGCAACATTGTGAAGGCTACGCAGCGCTGCCGTGTTAGGTTTGCCTCAATATTATTATTAAAAATTTTTATAAACCTTTAACAAGATTAGATTTGCGTAGTGTTTAAAATATATTTCATTCATTAGTCTGTATCAAAGCAAAATGTATGGCAAAAAAAATTCAAAATTCAGCTGTTTTAGATTTAATTACTCTCTAAAGGCTGTTTGTTTACTTTAGCTAGAATCTTCATTTGACAACTTTCAAATGTAGATGGCGCGGATTTTCACTCGGTTCATAGGGGGGGAAAATAAAGAGCCCTCTCTAAACAGCTTCACACAGAGGATAGTAATTAGGCGTTAATAGCTGTCACGGGAACCGAACCCCTCTCCCTTCAGGCAAATGCAAAGCCGAAGACCGGTTTGCTCTTTCAACATTTCTCAGGATATAGTTGAAGAGCATCAAATGGTCAAATTTTAGCTTCCAAGCGATTTGTGATGCACTTGTGGGAATTAGTTTTTTTGAAAGGTATTGACACCAGGGCCCAATTTCCCAATAGACCTAAGTACGCCAAAATTTTCAGAAGCTGCAAATTTTGCTTTAACCACATTTTTTTTAATTCTTTTTTTTTTTTTTTTTTGGTTCTTAGAAGAAAAATATTAGCATTTTTTCATTTTTCAAAGTTACAATTTTTTCTTGTCATTTAATAATGATTACTTTCACACATCTTATGAAAATCAAATGTGTTTCAATCATGGTAATTGATCAGCGTAAAACAGTAAGTGAAGACGAAAAGAGGGTGTCAATTTCAGAAAGTGTCGTTGCGTTTATCCAGAAGTCGCAACAAGATTGGAGTTTGACAAGGATTTTAGTGCTATACTTAAGTTTATTCAGTGCTGGTTTCTTGAGTGATTGACGTTTATTTTCTTTTTTACATTATTAATATTTAAAATTGTTTTTTGTTAATATTAAGTCTCGAAAATAAATAAAAATGAATGACGAACGAAAAAGGCTGATTGCTTTTAAATAAAGGAAACATGCTAAATTAAAAACCGAAGAACAAAAAAGAGTCATCAATTAAACATATTTTTTTTTTTTTTCAAATATGCAGTTTTCAAAAGCGGAAACTTTAGACTCTTTGCAATGTATTCCAGTTACAATTTACTAATGAAATACCATTGAACAGTGAGGAGTTGTAAGAACACAAGTGAGTTAACGTAATAACAGAGTAAATTATTCGAATCGTTGACTCGTAGATGGGGGAAAAAACAGGATAAAGATGCTGCTATAAATGAAGATGACGACTGATAAAATGGTTAACGCACAAGACATTAAAGTTCAGTGCGCATCAAAGAATCAGCGATATAGATGTTAAAGAATTAAGCTAGGTTTGATTCCAAAACACAGTTTTGATCAAAAGAGCACGTAAACGTTACTTTTTTTCAAAAAGTAACAGAATTCATTCGGAATGTAATCGTGTTTTTTTCCTTCTAAATTCAAAATGTCTTTTTGAGCAAACAATGAAACAGCAAAAAAGTTTTTTTTTTTTTTTTTTTTCCTTCTGAAAATAAAGATGTTGCCTTATGTGAAACATACTAACATGCGTAGCATTCGAGAAAAATCTCTGTTACTCTTGATCTCCCCATTTTTCATCATTATATTTTCCCTTATAGGTCTAACTCAAGTCTATATCATGTTTCAGTAATTCATCTGCGTGCCATTACAAGGAAATGTTTTAAAACTTCAAAGAATGATAGAAAACATGTTTTATGAAACTATAGGGATATGGAAAAAAATAAATAAATAGATAACCATGCTGTATTAATTGATAATTGCAAATGAATATACATATTGCAGTGGCGTATATATGTTTTTATTTTGGAGGGGGCCCAAACAACCAAGAATAGCTCCCCCTCCCACTTTTTTTTGTAATTTTATTGTTTTGAGGGGGGAGTAACAGTGCCCTGATCTTTTCATTTTTTCGATGCGGGGAAAGGACTTCATACTGTTAGTCCTCTTTATACTGTCATACAGTGCCGCAACCAAAAAATAGTTTTTGGGGGCGTTCTTAAAAAATCTCGCTTCTGGTGGCAGAATAGATCGGTGGTCCTCCCCCAGAATTTTTTTGTAATTGCAGTCCTAAGAACGCAGTTTTAGACGGTCTCCGGCGATGCTACGGGGAGGAAGAATTCGGAGCCCTTCTGCGGAAATTTCTAGAAATTGAAATTTTAAAATGCCATTATAGGCTATATTTGTTAAAGTTAGTGTGATGAGAGGAATAGGACTTTTTGAAGTTGCCCCGGATTGATTTTTTTTTTTTTAAATAGAGCGAAATCCATCACCTCTAAGCCCACTTTTCCAAATTTAATTTCTAAAAACGCAGTTTCAAACTGACTCCGATAATTTTACGGGCAGGTCAGTTCTGGAGCTCTCCCCAAAAACTCTTTTGAAATTAAAGTCCTGAAAAACGAAGAGATATTCAATTATACTAGGTGGAGGGATTTAAATGATCTCTACTTTAAATTTTTCGCAATTGTAAATTTTTCATTTTCAAATTTCTTACGGGAGCAGTCGGACCCTCGTCCGAATTTTTTTCGTAATTGAAATCTTAAAAGCGCGACTGTGGACCATATTTGGTAATGTTTGGGGTTCGGCCATTTTTCAAAATTGAAGCTTCATAAAAGTAGTCTTAAACGATTTTCGATGCTTTTAGCAAACAAGGCGTTTGGTAATTGTCCCCTGGAAATTTTTCGATATTGAAGCCCTGAAAACGAGGTTTGAGAAGCTCTTTAGTGGTTTTAGTGGGTGGAGAGGGCTGACGAAGTGCAGCACTTTGAAGACTTAGGAAAAAGAAAAAAAATGGGGAGGAAGAGGTAAAGAAATAGCAGGTGTTGGACGTAATTACCTGATCAACAGTCAGTCACTTTTGAAAATTTTATTTTAAGGTTCTTTTCAAAAGTAATTCAGATTTTTCCCAACATTAGGTAATCTTTGGAAAGGAATAGTTCGAGAATCCTCCCATGAAAGGTAAAACGCAATTTCAGGTCATCTTTGGAAACGTCTTGAGGTAAGGAGTGGCACAATTTCAGACTATTTTCGGTAGTAACTAGTAACCTTAGTGAATAGGGATTGGTTCGGGGATATTCCTCCAGAAATGAATGAAAAACGCCTAAATAAATGCATTTTTAGAACATTCATTTCCATTATTAGTCCAACCGAACAACTATAACTTATTTTAAATTTCTAGCTGGGGACGAGAGTTAAGAAGAGAAATATTTTGAAAAACCCTTCTTTTTAGAAAGACAAGGAAGAAAAAAAATGTGGGGGGGGGGGGCGGACGAAGAAAGCGAACTTACTTTCCTAAGCTATAAACTGCATCTGTTAAAAACATTTTAATTTAAAGATTTATTTTGAAAGAATTGAGATTTTTCCCTAACATTATTTGCTTTTTTTTTTTGTAAAAATAACTTCGTTTTCCTAAGACACATTCTTTTCTTGAGTATGGAGTACTGATCCCCTGACCCCTTCTGAACACCATTGCCTGTTGCCATCTAAAGCAGAATTCCCAAACTTTAACGATTAGCGGCAGCCTTTGAAGAATTTGAATTTTCTCAAGGCATCCTAATCTAGTTTTATATACATATTATTGTTACCATGGACACCTCTTCCTGCGGCACCCAGTTCGGAAATCTCTGATCTAACGTATTATAATAGTTATCACTATCATATTTATTTATTCTTTTTTTTTTTTTTTTTGTAGCTAAAAGTTTGGAAATTGTTTGTGAGCAACTAAAACCAAAAATAACTACCTTTATTTAAATTTTTTTTTTTGAGATTTTGGAGGGGGCCCGGGCCCTTTCAGCCCCTCCCTTATATACGCCCTCTGAGGCGCTCATCAACTAAGTTTAGCCGTTTATTTCGTGTATGAATGTTTATTTATAGTCACCGCCACATTTTTCATTGTATCATTAGTCATCAAATTGCATGTAAAAAATTGTCAATAATAAGTGAATTATGTTTCTGATTTTATATTACTTCATAACGGATGCACCTTTTCTTTATTGAAGAAAATGAATTTCGAGAATTATTTAACTATCAATTCCAGTTGAGTAAAACAATTTCGCTTTGTATGATATGTATATATTCATCTTGTGAGCTGTGATGCATATTAACTGCATAAACTGCAGAGTTCTTCGTCTACACTTCGATTTGAGGCGCTCCTCAGCAAAATGTAGCCGTTTATTTCGTGTATGAATGTTTATTTATAGTCACCGCCACATTTTTCATTGTATCATTAGTCATCAAATTGCATGTAAAAAATTGTCAATAATAAGTTAATTATGTTTCTGATTTTATATTTACTTTATATCCAATGAACCGTTTCTAAGAGAATGAATTTTGAGAATTATTTAATTATCAGTTCCAGTTGAATGAAACATTTTCCGCTTTGTATGATATGT
The DNA here is from genome assembly GCF_026930045.1 of Uloborus diversus. Taxonomy (NCBI): domain Eukaryota; kingdom Metazoa; phylum Arthropoda; class Arachnida; order Araneae; family Uloboridae; genus Uloborus; species Uloborus diversus. The sequence goes on from NC_072735.1 coordinate 104,423,099, forward strand.
ATATATTCATCTTGTGAGCTGTGATGCATATTGACTGCATAAACTGCAGAGTTCCTCGTATACCATCCATTTGAGGAATTATCAATTCCAGTTGTGTGAAACCTTCCTGGAACAAAGTAATCTATATTTGATTGATTTAGTTTGAAGGTAATAACTTCAGATAAAAATGCCTCGATCGCAGAAATAAATTACTTAAAGAAAATGAAAATGAAGACAAGAATAAATTCAACAGTGTCAAATTCTTTTCCAAACCATTATTGAAATGAGATTCCTCATTTTCTTGAAAAATAGTCACAACCCTAAAACTTTCAAAACAGGAAAGCTTCTTGGAGTTGGTCTGCACATTTTTTTCCTCTTTCGTTTTTCTCTTTTATTGCTCGTATTCTTTTTCTCATTGAGATATTAAGTGAGGAATGTTTAGGAAAACTATGATAAAAAGTTGAAATTTCAGAAATTATTCTGAGTGTTGATCAAACAACACATATAATTTGATGGCGCCTGCTTTTTCCTGAGAAGAAATCCCTTTATTAAGTGGCTAAACCGAAGCAATCGTTTAACCGGTAACTTCAAACCAAACTCTACAATACAGCAAACGTGACAAGTTTAGATACATTTAAAATGTTTGCTCACATATAGTCAAACGCACTATGATTTATCATTTATCTCATAAATAAAAAAACATACATAAATGCTTTTCGTTTCAAAATAGCCAAAAAATCGCTTTTATTTTATTTTTTCATTTTATTAATGAATGGCATTCACAATGACAAAATACAGACCGACAAAATTAAAAATTGCGAAATGCCTCAGTGAAAAGCTGGAATTAGCAAAAGGAACGCATTGAACCACTTCTCGATGGGGTGTCGATTCCCTGGGCCCTCGGGAAACATCGTTATCAGAGTTTGAAGAAAGGCGGAGCTCGCAAGTGGCTCGCGTTGGGAAAAAGGGGGGAAAAGCTTAAGTGATTTATGATAGTAAATTAGGAAACATGCAAGAGAGTGGTCACTTTTCAGATTTCTTACTTCAGCGACACCTGCATGAGAAAATTGAAACTAAATGTCTGTAGATTGAACAAGTTTTATAAAACATCCACACTTTAAAATATAAAAATTGATGAAAATGAAATTTAAAAATTATCATTAAGACCCTCAAAGTCTTATGAATCAACGATAACTGTTTTTTTCCCAATATTATTACGGGATTTGCAGTAGGACGCAAAGCTGCTCAGTTTTTAGTGCGTGTATGGTTGCTATTCTGAAACCGTCGCCAAGCGAGATTTTCATTTAAAATTAATTTAAATTATAAAAACGAAAAATTTTTCTACAATATTATCTCAATCGATTCTAGACTGAAAATCACGTCGTATGCAACAAGGATCGGGAGGCTATTTGCTGTTGATTTTGATTACTTGAGTAGATTGATTATGCCTTAGGTACTGGCTTTTCAAGTACTTTTCAATTTTTTTAAGGAACGAATCATGCAATTTATCGGGAGTCGGGAGTAAGGGGCCCCAACAAAACGGGGGGGGGGGGGCTAAGCTATAGCTTGTTTAGCTTATAGGTAAATCCGGCCCAGCCGAAGCTTTATTTCGAAGGACTAAACAGCAATATTGTGAAATACCACTTGCCAATTCGAGTTGGACGGTTTTTTCGACTCGGAAGTATGCGCAGAAACGCTATTTCAGCCTGTGTCGCATCTCTTAGTATAAAGGGTCGCTAGTTTTACCCACTGATTATTAATCAAAAAATAGTACATTTTGCTTTAAAATATTGAAAATCTCTTTACAAGTGATTTGATCTCTTTTTGAAGCGAGCTACAGTACTACTTAAAACTAAAATAAATAAATAAATAATAGACATAACTGACCTCCTGAGGGCAAATGTCCATGTCATTTACCGCATTCATCATGAAATCATGACAAGGCTTTCCTACAGCCATGGCTTCTGTAGAACACGCATATTAAATCAGAAAGAAAAAAATAGTTCATGTTAGAAATAATATTTTTTAGTAAAAGCAGAGTCTTATGGTTCTTATAACAAATAAATATAGACTGGATAGTAAAATACAGGATAGTATATTAATTTATTTGGGAAAATAATTGTTTTTGCACTGATAAAAAGTCTCGTCGTAGCCACGAAACAGGTGACTACTTTCATTGCATATCTGTACCTTAAAAAAATTTCTTCTCAAACTCAGTGATGAACCAAAGAAAACTTAGCATTTATTACAGCCAAAGAAGCACTTTCTAAAAGAAATCGAAATATTACAAAATGCAATTAAATAAAAGAAGTTAATAAGAAGATTCTTTTGTCTTTTATAAGTTACTCTCAAGAAATTTTTTACTTATCTTTCCACTTTTGGCTGGCTATTAAAAATATTTCAATAAAAGCAGCAAATACAATTTCCAGGCTCAGATGCTTAATAACATGTTTTAATGCAAAGCTGTCATCTTTTAATTTTGGTTTTGATAAGTTTTACAACACTTCTTAAATAAAGTTTTACATTCATTTTCAAAGTCTGCAGAAAAAAAAAACTTACTTTTTTTCTAAGTCAATTTCATAAAGTAAAGATTTTTTTTCTTTCCTTCTTGGAGCATTTTTTTTTAACTGAAACAATGTACTTTTTTAAAGAGTAAAGTAATGTAAATTCATTCACGGTTTTTTTTTTTTTTTTTTTTCCTAACAGCTATCAGAAAGTAACCAGCGTTTATAAGAATCTTAAAAATTTATTTCCTTTTTCCATAAGACACAGAAAATCACACAAAAGATTTTTTTTTTCCTCCAAGTTAAAAAGTTTTTTTTCGCCTTGAGTTCGTGTAACTGCTCATAAATTTAGAAAAGATCTGATCATTATTCAAACCAAGGCCGTATCCAGAAATTTTTTTCGGGAGGGGCCCGGATTAGCACATTGCCCTAACACACACACATATAGTACACATAGACACACCAAACTCATAAAAATGTTAACATAGAAGACTTTTTGTCTCTATTTTTAATGATTCCACATTTTGGACCGTTGTTATTTTATTTTGATTTCTTATTATTTTTCTTATTCACCTTGTAGTGGTAAGGATAACAGGAGAGTGTCTTTAAGTCGGATGTAGAACATCCGTAATTTCAGGGGGTCCGGGAGTTTTTCCCCCGAGAAATTTTTGAAAAAAAAAATCTGTATTTTGAGGCCTTATATTAGGTAACTGAGACTACAAAAATATGAAGAAAAAAAAATAAGCAAACAAAGTCTTTCAAAAGTTATACATTCTTTTGCAAATCAAGATCAAACAAAATAAAAATTGCTTACTCGACAAATCATGGAAATTAATGGACAGAGAGGAAAAACGAGAGAGGAGAAAAGAGAAGCACCCAGTCATCTGCTCATATCGGCTTTTAGTGAAGTTTGTTTTTGATCACTAACCCTACTCCCATTTTTTTTTTCATTTAATGCCCTACAGTATGAAAATTCTACAAAATAGTTTAAAAGAAATGGAGTAGACATTCAGAAAATAAGAACAGAAGAGTAATATTCTGGCCATTTGGACAATTCATACTTTATTTTCTTGATAAGATACAAAATTGAAGTACTTTACAAGGAATTTCAAAAACTTAAATAATTTTCAAAGACTCCCGAACAGTTGAAATTATTTGAAGCTCTTTATTTATACTTTTCAGAAGTTGATTGTATAGTCTTAGAAAATGATTATAACTTTGTAAGACACACCCGTTTTAAATTAAAAAAATAAATGCAACGAAATATTTCTTGAAATAAACTTTTTTTTTTCAATCACAAGTAGTGCAGAAAATGAAAGAGAGTAGAGTAAGTGTTATTTTTTTTCTCATACTTAAGGTGTTCACAGTATGCAGTAGAGGTAAGAAAAAAAAAACAAGCAATAACAAAAGATCTTCCATGATACTGAATTCGGCATTAAATAAATGCAAGACATGAAACATATCAGTCACAAAAATGATCTTGAAAATTATGCTACAAAAACGCGAGAATCGTGATTTTTGCATTTTTTACTCAGGATGTATCAAGGAGCTGAATTCGGCACATCTTGGTAACAAGATACTCGCCTAATCGGAAACTAGGGGCCCAGCCTTTGGGGAGTCCCTGGCTGAAATCAGTACAGTATAAGTTTTCTAAGAGCTATAGGAGGAGGAGGGCAGGGTCGTGCACAGAGGGGAGAAAGGACACCTGTTGGCCTGGGCCCGAGTTTAAATGGGGCCCAATATTTTTAAACCTAGGGTTGAAAATATGGGTAAACAATATGGAGGGGGGCCGAAAAAGACATTTGTGACACCCCCATAATTTCTGTGCACGCCTCTGGAGGAGGGAGTGCACAGAAGTCAGTTTGGTAGACGTGAAAAACAACGAACCTGTGCCTTGCGGCTTAATGAGAACTAGAACTGCTTTTTCTGTATTTCTTCAAAATATTATAAATTTTGAGTAGTAGCAAAATTAAGAATAAAAAAAAACTTTGTCATTTTTCTTTTCTGACATTAGGAATTTAAAAAAAAATAATAAAAAAAACCTTCTGTTTTACAGTACAAAACATTTTGGGTTTCGGGGGGGGGGCAGGCCCGTTAGGCCCCCCCCCTCTGGATACGGCGCTGATTCAAACATAAAAAAGAGGCGCCATTTTTGTCATAATGAACCGACTTTGACGCTATTGGGGCAAGCTTGCATTAGAAGAATGCCCCTGCTACTGATTTATTAGTTGCTGTGATTGAATACACTACACGTAAATTTTCTCCATTTCTCCAACAACTGACTGCCTTATTAGGTAAAACATTAGGCATGCTATACAAGTACAGGAGAAATGGTGAGTTCTTACTGTTCCATGCCGGAGATCGAGACCGGGTTGTCATGGTGAAAGACATCAATCCTAACCATTAAACCGCATGGGACACAAAAGTACGCGTTGTTGATTCACGACCAAACGGCACGACCTTGAGGGTCACGGATTGGGACAAAATTCTAGCTATAGGTCCATTCCCACTAGATATGAGCCAAGGTAAAGCGGTTTGACTGCATAGGCCCTAGTTTGGCTGCAATAAGGGTCCAAAGTTGCAAGTTTGGCCATACAAATGCAATGGTGTTTCCATTGGAATTTCACTTCGACACTATGTTCGATCTTCTAACATTTTTGGCATCTTTTTTTAGTACAATGAGTAGAAAGGGAGACACCTAGTTATTTATGTGAGTTATTTAAGTTACTTGAAAAGTCGAAATGATCATGTATTTTTGTTTTTTAATGTGTCATGTGCAATAAATTAGAGCTTTTCCCCCCTCTCCCATTTTTTGCTTATCGTTGTGGAATATGTATGATAGCCGACGATAAATATCCAGTAAATGTTTCAATTAGCAAACGATAAATACTTTTTTGCCAGCAGACGATTAATATAAAACGAAATAATTAGTTTTCTTTGCAAACGATAAATACCCTGTAACTACGTTATTTCGGCATTCAAAATATTGAAATTAAAAGTAGTATCCAATTTAAATTTGAGAAACACCTTTTAAAAACTAATATATTCAAAGTTATTAATTCAAAGGTAAGTGCATACAAATGACTCATACTGCAGTACAATAGCGGAAAAAAGTTATAAAGATTGTAATTCTGAAGGAAACTCCATTGCATTTCTGGGCGCAAATTACCATCTTTGGACCCCCGTTGCAGCCGAGCTAGGGCCTATGCAGTCAAACCTCGTTACCTGGGCTCATACCTAATGGGAATGGACATATATCTAGAATTTTGCCCGAATCCGTGACCCTCAAGTTCGTGCCGTTTGTAGTCAGTAAGATGATATGTGATGATTTAAAAGCCTTTATAAAATTAGCAATATTAAAACATGATTAACCAAACCCGCAAGGGAGGAGCAAAATTCATGGAAAAATACCTTAACCCGTGTGACCATGCCAGTTTGAAGATAAAGTAACTTGAATAAAGTGTTCAAAATCTATGAGAAACATATCTATATACATAAATGGCTACTTCTGTATGTAAGTATGTCCGAGGTAATCTTCAAAACTACAGGACCGATTTTAACCATTTTTTCACCATAGATAGCTACTTTCTCAGGAAGAAATATAGGCTGTAATGTATTTCTAAAAAACTTAGTTTAAAAAAGTTATTATGGAAAATGGTAAATTTCATGCAATTTCCCCATTAAATGATTAAATATGAAACCCATTGTTACAAAACTTCGTTGCCTTACAACAGCAATATAAATTCGCAATTCCAGAGCTCGAATACGCTACCTTGCGGTGATTAACACTACTGCCGAAAAAGGTTAAAACATTCCATTCCACGTGTTTTCTTTGGAGTAAATTACAGGCTTCAGACAGTTTGTGTGTAATGTAATTTCTGAAGAATGGAAAAGAAAGCTTCCCACAAACACGATGAAAAATTACTGTCATTCACTAAGTGTCAGAGCAAGTTATAATTTACGGCATTTGTTTATTTTACCTTTTTCATCCGCCATTAGACAGTAGTTCCAGCGCCCCCTATAGTTTATTGGAGTTGCGAATAGTAATCGCAATGAAATTTTTGAACCAAGGCTTCTCTGGAGCAAGCATGAAATTTGTTCACTACTAGTCGGGTACCCGGCGGTGCCCGGGCATTTAATTCAATAAAAATAGATTCTTTTTTTCTTTTGCAAACGCTACTTTTTGCACACTACGGGGAAAATAGGAGTGTTTTTTTTTTTTTTTCAAATCTTTGTTTTTAATAGGGAATGGGCAGTTAGGTTAAAATAAATAGAGATGGATTAAAAAAATTTGAGATAGGTCATATAAGTAGATAGAACCCGCTGCAGGCGACATTCTTGGGGTAAAAAGGTGAATGGCACAAATCAGAACTGGTGATAGATATAGAAAATATTTTATTCATATTCATATTGATAAAGATAGATGTAGATTAATTATTACCGCAGTCAAATTTATTTAAACAGCCGCCAAAAGCGGCAATATTGGCGTAAAAAGGTGAATGACAAGAAAGCAAACAGCCGTCGTAGGCGGCTGCTTGCATTGAAAGAGGAATGACGTAAAAAAGCGAACCAGTTGGTCGCCGCAGGTGGCTAGTAACTTCATAAATGAATATTTTGCCTAAACATAACCTAATCAATACGACAATTTAAACCTCTAATATTTTACATAAATAAATTGAAATTGCTAAAAATCTTGCATATTTTCAGAACTGCATCAAAACACTTATTTATAAAAGAAAACGTTTTAACGTAGTGAAATGACCGATAAAAATTTAAACAGAGTCATTTTTGCAGTTTTTTCACAGTAAAGTTTTAAAATTATCAAAGCAGCTGAAATAATTTTACACTGTAAAACTACATTTATTGAGAGACTATAAAGATATTTCCGCGAGTGTTTAAAAGACTAACTATAGGTTTTGCTTGTCTCATTAACAAAGAGATACTTAAGGGGTTTGACATTTGCTCCAAGTAACCTCAAAAGAGCCTCTTGAGTACTATTTTTTAAAGAATTTTACTGTTGCTCAATGCAACTATAGCTCTCACTTGATGTGCGAAGTAGACTTAACTAGTTTTAAAGTCGTGATATTAAGTGATTTAACAAAAGTGTATTAGTTATCTTATTTTTTTTTCTCGTAATCATAAAGATTCGTTCCAATAAGAAAATGATCACCAATTGACGCATAAGCAAAAATGCATTCCTTAATGTCCTGGTAAGGTCATAAGCTCGATTTACCAATTGATTTTATTGATTTTACAGTACTAGATTTTTAGCACTTCTTTTACGTTACTACGTAGAAGATGTTTGGTTAAAAAAGCAGTCAGTGAATTTAATTAAGTGAAAAATGATTAAAAATAGTTTTGTGGCAAAATATAATTGAAGTGAAAAGTCAACCTAAATAAAGCAGGAATATTCAAGAAAATATAGCAAATAGTTATCTTAAAGCTACCCCATACCCACTTTTCAATGGTGCAAAAAATTGCTCTACGCACCATTAGAAATTAATGAATGAGCTGACATCCTCCAGAAACACACCAATATGTCTTTGGTTGATGTAGAGGCTTCACTTGAAATAGCTGTTTGCAGCATTTTCTTTATATTTTGTGCTTCATTCACGTTCATTTTACATTTTACTCGTATTGAATATAATAATCAAAACTCTAAAGTGAGTGATCCAAATAAAGCTATGTTCGCGAATAAGGTCTTCCCTCTTTTTTTTTTTTTTTTTTTTTGGTAGAAAACAAATATTCGCTAGATCCTGACTTTATCGTCATCAGAAAGTCCAACTGATAATAAAGCGTTATTAATAAAGCTTTTTTTTTTTCGTGCCAGGCAACAATGTTGCAAAAGCTATTGCAGAATAATGTCAAATCTACCTCTCTTATTTTTCAGAAAGTTTTGTTCGTAGTTTACTATTTTAGCTCTTGAAGCCAAATTTAAGTAGTTGATGAATTCAGAATGAAAAATATCATGCGTACCGTCATTTATCCTGTGACCTAATAACCTGGAAAAATAGATTGTATTAAAATAAGGCCATGGTTCCTCTTTATAGCACTCTGGTGTCCTTATGAGATCACCGAAGTATCGGATGAAGGATGTGATCCTGTGCTGCATATGCTGCAATATGTGCACGAGCTGTGCGCAGGAGTGACTAATAACAGAAAATAATGAATTACCAGTGCACCGAATGTGACGATTGATCTTTTTCGTTGGCATTGAAGTAAACATGAAATTTTTTATGCTTTTGAGTTTTTCAAATGTGGTTTGGTATGTTCTTTATGGATATTTAAGAGATTTTTTTTTAATAGTTCGATCGTAATTTTTTGCGGTTTCGTTTTTTAGTCTTGTTGGAGATTTTCGTTCCTAATAAGGTCAAATCGCCATTCATTGTAAAAGCAGCTGAAAAGCATAGTTGAAACTAAAATTCTCACTTGAATTTATTTTTTCTTATTTTTATGAGTCACTTGAATTTATTTTTTTCTTATTTTTGTGAGTCATCTGATGAATGTGCAAAAACTAGAGCCAATTAAATCAAAAGTGAACAAGATGATATTAGGCCATGAACCTTTGGATCACCTTATTTGGAGCACTTACCCAACTCGATCTTCAGATAACAGATTTAAATCTAATTGCTCAAATCAACATGTACATAATAACATCATATCAATAATACAGATTCAATTAATAAACAATACTGGATACATTCGCTTGGACTAAAGTAATTAGAATCCATTAAGATAATTGAAGCCTATTAAAATCAACCACATTAGATGCTATGGAATGTCTTTCTGGAGCATCAACCACGAATGAGAATCCCCAAAGGATATGCGAGCTAATTCCCCAATTATTCATCAAATATCAGTACTCACTGACTGTTTATTACAGTAATTTTACATTTGAGAGGTAATTTGCAGTAATTTAGATGAGTTATATTAGAGCACAGGAGTTAATAATGCGCTTAATGTGTCTTGGCAAAGTCATTATTTCATTTCTCGGAATACTTAGCATTTAGATTAACTTTCACTTGTTGCACTTGGAGCATTTAAACTGAAGGGAACAGGTAACATGCGTTTACATTAGGTCAGTTTGATCTATAAATGTCTTAGAGGGGAATAAAACTCCCTCAATTGCAACAAATACTAATATTAAAATTAAAATGTAAAAAAAAATAAAAAATAAACGACCCTTATTGCTGACCGCGTCTATGCTATTAAACCCTGAGAGCGTCATGTGAGTGTCTGTTTTTTGTGTCTGTGTGTCTTTTATTCTATCTCCTCCGGACTGTCAATGTCTACCTGGTCAATACTGGTACCGTTTAATACAGAAAATCCAAGGAAAACTATTTCGTCCTGTCTCACCCCTCCAAAATGTAAAGGATGGGATAGATAAGGGGCCAGACATCAAATTCTGAGGATGTCCTGAGTACATCCAGCGGTAAAAGCATTTAAATCCAGGGCCTGATTCAAGTGTAAGCCCGAGAAGCACGGGCTTTGGGGCCCCCTAGCTTGAGAGGCCCCCAAAAATTACAAAAGAAAATTAATAAATGAATATTTTCATTTGTTTTGCACCATAATTTTTTTTTATTTATTATTCTCGTGTGGGTTTAAAAATTAAATTATTATTGCTGACTCTATTTTATCTAGGTTTATGAGTTCAGTGGAAAACTAACTCTCTCGCATGGAGTCAGAAAACTATCTGGAGTGACGTCTAGTGTAGAATGAGACCACTCCGATGTAATTCCCTGTTGGTACGGAGCTCACTATTACTGCTTAAGGTATTTATTTTGTTTCTGTTGATTTAGAATATTTCAAGATCTTTGAATCTTTTATAATGGTTTATTTATATAGGTTTCAAATTACAAAGTCAGAGCGCTTGGTCTTCATCGGGGACTGGTAAATTGACTAGCACCTGATAAGCTGGGCCCAGAGCCTGTTGTGAGCTGTCACTTTTGTATCCGTAGCATCAAAGAATTTTTTTATTACTATCTAGTATTTTATTTAGTTAGTTTACATCAGCAATACTTTACATGTGGCTCACAAAATACGTGCAGCTGACTGAGCATTCCTGAATGGGCTTGTCAAGTCAACCAAAATCTTGACTGAACGTGATAAACTAATTTTTGAGCAAGTACCCCCCCCCCCCCCTCTCAAATGCACTTTTTCTCTTTCTGCAAGCAATTGGAGATCAGTTTCGATCAGTTGGAGACTTTGTTTAAGATATTCAGGGAATCAAAACATGTATGTTTACATCCTTTGTTTACTGCAGCCTTTAGCCATGTAACTGTCCATGGGGTCAACCTAAAAAAAATCAATGCAGTGGTGCAAAGTACACCACTGATTTTTTTTTGGGGGGGGGTATCAGTTTTTGGGATGGTACGCCATTTTTCTTGGGGGGCGGAAACCTCTGCAATGACAAAAAGATCTGCGACTGAGCATGTTCTTCGGTTCTGCAAGTCAAAAGGGGTTCGGTTCTGCAAGTAAGCACAGGTTTGTTGCGCTGAAGTACTAAAATTTTTAAATCGGGCCCTGTTTAAATCATCAAGTGTTACCCACCGCAGGTGGCATTAAACCACCGCAGGGAGCCAACAGGGGTTGGCGAACAAAACGAGCTGTAACCAGGAATCCCCTGCATTTGAATGAACCTGGATAGAACCATATTCATGAAAATTGATTTTAATAAACAGAGTTAAGACGGCAACAAATTCTACAAACTGCTTTGTTATTATGATAACAAGTTCTTCACAGCTATCTTTCCATCTTTATTGTCTGACGATGTTTTTATAATTTTATGACGCATTCATTACGGAATGGCCTCTGTATTGTCTGATGTAAGGCCCCTATACATAACGCTCTATACATATATTGTGGCTCTATTCTGATGATGTTCCTGAAAATACCTCTACGTCATCACTTTAAAGCATAAAGCTATCTTTTGTAACTTATTATATTTTTTTTAGTTTGTTTTAATTTCCAAAATTCTGTAAACGCGGGCTACTTTAGCCTTAGGATAGTTCTTTGACCCAGACTGAGAAAAAGATACAAAGTTCTCTGCCACCTTCAGGAAGCAGGTTTTACACTAATTTCTACAGTATCTGCTAGAAAGCATCTCCAAGCATGCAGTTATGTATACCAAGCAGCTCGAAAGCTCTTCACTAAGGAGCAAAACTTGTAGTTTTTTGTTCCTTGTGCTTACGTGTGTCTTTACAACCTCTAAAATTTTTACCTATAAACCAGTTAGTCCTACATCTGCTAAGAGTTTGTTAAGTACCTACATACAGGTAAACTCTTTGGAACGTAAACCGAGTTTGGTAACTGAGCGGTAAAAGCTCTTGCTGTGCGAGTTTGTGAGATTTGCGTTCAGGGTTCGGACCTGAGGTCATTTCCTCTCTTAGTGCAATAAAACTATCTTGTTTGTATATCAAAATAAATAAATATTGTGGATTGGAATAATTGGTGTACATTGGTTGTTAAAATGCATGAACTTGAAAAATCATTCAAGAAAGTCAGGTAAAAGTTAATTTTTTGGTAATGTGTAACCTCTCAAGCAATTTCTCCGTAAGCATACAGAAAATTCTGGTGTAACCTTTCACAGAAATGCGTGAGACGTTACGCTTTAGTTACATTACCATGGTGTAACCTTCCACAAGCCGTGTGTAACTTTATACCAGTTATATCAGTTAAGTTACTCCAGAGTAGTAGAGGCAGCTAAGCTGCAACCGATTTTATGGAATCAGGCAACACAAAATTTTTTACAGTGTACTTTGGTCCAGCATAAAAAACTTGAAATAAACTATTAAATGGATTTGCAAAAGAAAAGCTAAAAGTAAAACTCTAAATAGGAAAAACACACGAAAAAATTAGAACTCTCATCAACGGATAAAGAGAGTGATTATAGCCTCAGTTCATCAGGCCACAGTAGGGTCCTTACTACGGAAGATGAAGAGGAACTAAAAGTTGTAGGAGGCCCAGAAGAGGGGGACAAATTTGCATCTACTTCAACCCAATTCTATTAAATGTGTTGGAAAGTTTAGGGAATTCTGTTATTTTAGAATGGAATGGGTTTAGGTTTCGAAGGATAACTGTTGATACGAGAGAATTAGGAGCTGTTGTTAAGTGCATGGAACGCATTAGCAAATTTTGGAAATGGCCGAAAATTAATTGTCTTTTGTTTTACAAATGGTGTTTCGTGAATAAAATTATTCAACCTCCAAAATTAATGAAAAAACGACTTCTCTGTAAGCAGTTTGTGAGACAATAACTAGATCTACACACACAATTAAAAAAATAATAATTTTCCTTAAAATAAATATGTATGACACAAACTTCATACAAAATGAATTTTTCTTTCAAATAAATAGATATTTGTATGAACAGGAACACAAGTCTTTCTTTGCCTCTAGTTAGTTATACCATGATTCTAAACAGCGAAAACTACCTTGGGCCAAAGTAGACCAAACAGAAGGGTAGCATTGACCCAAATAAAAAACAATTAAAAAGGGTAATTACACTTCGAAAAAAAATTATAACTATTCAAAAATCAAATTAAGAGCACTCTAGATGCGTAAAAAAGTATTCCACAGCTTATAAAGAGGAATAGTAATAAAGCAAAATTGTTGGGGAAAGAAGAAAAAAGTTCTAAAATGCGGGCCAAAGAAGTAGCCCGCATTCACGGTACTAACAGAGCCGGCCTTAGCAGATGCGGGGCCCGATTAAAGAAATCTGGCGGGGCCCTTTACAGAATGGTTGTACAAATTGGAAAAGTGCCAACTGATTTTTCAGATTCAGCCAAGGATTCGAAACTGTCGCAATTATCCGTCTTCCTTAAAATTTCTACTTTTGATTTTTACTTCTTTTTTTCTTCAGAAATGAATGAATGAATGGCCCCAAAAATAAGTTTAAAATTTAAGAACGTAAGAAAAGTAGCTCTGTGAATCTTTATGCCCAATCACATGCGGTTGGTGCACGAGAAAATTGTGGGGTCAAAAAAAGTGTGGGGTTAGGGAACGGCGCACCTGATGCTGATTTTTTCTTCCCTTTTTTTTTTTTTGTAAAACTGGACGATATTATGGGATTTTAACATGACTGATTAAATTACCTCCAGAAAATGTAGAATATGGCCTCCAAAACCTGTCCAAATGGCCACAGTAGACTTCCCTCTTCCAATTTAAAGTTCGATTGACGTGAAATAACTTGAGAAAAGTCCATTTAGTTGGAATTTTTACTTTTTATTTTCGTGGAATAAATCAACCCACCCAAAAAAAAATCATTTTTTTTATCGATCATTATTGTACAAAAGAGAGGGGCACGCCCCTTCACCGTTGGAAGGGAGTAAACGGTTGCCCCCCCCCCTCCCCCACCCATCTCGTACGAGCCACCTATGTGCGCAATTAATAGCTTAGACGGAAAAGGAAAATGCACCAACATTTATCAGTTCTAAAAAAGCAATTTTGGTCTACATGCAAAAAACCAGACGTATTTGGGATGTAAGAAGCGGAACGGAATTGCAGGGAACGGGAGAGCTCTTCTTGAAAATTTTTCGAAATTGAAGTTTAAAAACGCAGTTTCGGTACGGAAATGAGGTTTTTTTTCTTTTTGGGGAGGGGAGGATGTTATAGGTCAGATAAACCACCCAAGGTCCCCGGAAGAATTTTCAAAGCAGACGTCTAAAATCGTAAATTTGGACAATTTTGTGTAAAATGAAGGGAAATGGGAAGAGGCGGAGTTTCCCTGCCTACCGAAATATTTTTAAAACTTAAGATAAGTTTAGATTAATTTTGGTAACGAGAGGGCATTGGGGGCTCCTGTCAGAAATTTTGGTCTCAATTAGGTGATGTTTGATGAAAATGGAGAAGAAAGGAATTTGGTGATCTTCTGCAGAAAACTTTCAAACTCGAGGGCTTTAAGGCGCAATTTTAGATTATCAGTGGTGACGTTAGGAGATTCAGTGACTCATCGAAAAATTTTAAAATTTGAAGTGTTAAAAACTCAATTTTCGGCCCTATTTGGTAACAATAGAGGAAAAGGGAGGAGATTCCTTCCGGAATTTTTTCGAAACTGAAATCAATTTTATGCTATCCATGGGAAGGAAGGGTTTGAGGGTTTTTTCGTGGCAGTATTTTCTAAAAGAGAAATTTTAAGCTATTGTGCTGATGCTAATGAAAGGGGTCATTAGTTAGAAAAAAGGTTTCAGAGGCCTTCCTCATGAAATATTTCAAAATTTAAATCTTAAAAACACTGTTTTAGGCTACCTTTGGAGATTTTAGATGAGAAGAAGGGGAGGAGGGTCGTGAAATTTATGAATCTTCCTCCCTTGGAAATTCTTTAAAATTGAAAACTGAATGATATAATTTTGGTCAGTTTTTTGTGATAAAGTTGAGGTAAGAATGGACGTTTGAGTAGCCTTCTCCTGACTTTTTTGAAATTGAATTCTTCAAACACGCATCTTCAGTCACTTTAAGAGATATTTCAGGGTTTGATGGCTGCCCCGAGAAATTTTTTGACCTTGAAGATATAAAAACCAAATTCCAGGCTATGTGTATTTAAACGTTAGAAGAAGAATGGCAATTTGCTTTCTTTAAAATTGTTATGGAGATGCTTTACGCTTATTAAACAATCAGTATTTGAAGTTTATCATTTATTTATTTATTTTTCAGAATTGTACCTACGTTAGTGTTAATTTTGTTTTAAAGAAATTGTCCTTGCTGCTGAGATTTAAGATTTTTTATCAACAGAAATAAAGAAAGTAAGTCAATTATAAAAGTCAATATTTAAATGAAATAAATTAAAAAGATAGCTTTGGAAATTCCTGAAATTTCGGAGTTTCGGGTAAATCTCCGCATTTCCCATGTGATAGTAAGATCCTGGGATAAGGACCCTTTACCCTTACGTTATTGCGGACCGTATTAATTGCTGATAATCATTAAAAATTTGTGCTTTTGTTCCCTACTACTTAGTTGCTTTCTCTTGACCAGAAGTTATAGGGTACTGCGGGTACGGCCTTAGATATGGATTTAAAAATGTTCAACTGGCTATATGTTTTTTTTTTTTTTCTTCTAGAAATTTATTTGAAACTAATAGTTTTGGACATACATTTGCTAACTTTAATAGGGATGCTAAAAGCCTCAGGAAACTCCCCCTATTCCCTTAATCTCACTGAAAGTAGCTCCATACCAACAAATTAAATTTCAGTTAAGCATATGATAATTAATATTAATTATGTTCATTTTTCCACTTTTTATTTACTTTATTTTTCTATTTATTATTAAGAAAAAATTTTTTAGAGCGGGGCCCCATTGGGCTCTTTTGCTCTAATCGGCTTAAAGCCGGCTCTGGGTACTAAAAATGAATTCCAGGTTAGAAAAACTGAAAAAAGTTCAAAAAAAAAAGAAAAAAACCTAGCTTTATATGTACAAATTATACGGAAGTTGTTTAGAAAGCAGAAACTGGATTTTTTTTTATTCACCAAGAAAAAGTTACATCTTTGATGTATTACGGAATTATTTTCAGACTGATTCCTTAAAGCAAAGAGGAAAAAAAAACAGCAAGAGACCCCCGCTTTACTTTCTCTCTCTCTCTCTCTTCCCCCTTTTTAGGGTACAGATAACCAAAAAATTACTTACTACATCACAAAATCAAAACAGAAACTCATACCATGCTGAAGTGAGTTCTTAAAGAGAATATTTCTCATTTTCTTCTCAGAGCTTCAAATTCCAAAGAGAAAAATCATTTCGTGTTTCTGAAAGATATATTTTTTAGACTACCGAAATAAAGTTTAGATTTAAACCATTCTGAGGGAAAATTCAGGGAAAATGATGGGTTTCGACACTGCACTGAACACCTACTGGAAAGGTGGAAAATATTTCATTACAAGGTATACGATCACAGTTAAGAAATACATGACAATTGGAACATTAATAATTTTATCTAAAGAAAATGTAGTAAAATCCCATTAAAAGAAACTTTTAAAGGACCACAAATTTTGTTCTTTATGAAGGGAATTTCGCTGTAAAGGAATTCAAATAATGCAATGAAAATTAAATAAGACTAAAAGTTTATTTCATTGAAACAAATAGTTCGTTGTGTTGGTATTCATTCTAACGGGACCTCACTATATTGGAAAAGTTTTATATGACTCACTAATGGTACCAGTGTCACTAATTTATTTTATCTACGCCAAAGAATATTTTACCATATTTTAAATATTGGTTTACACTAGGGATATTCAACCTTTAACACTATCGGAAACTCTTTGACCTTATCGTTTTCTTAAAAGAATCTCTTGATCAAAGAGCAGAAAAAAATTATGTTTTTATCGCACTCTAATTTGGAATATAATTTTACGCCTTTATTTTGTGTCAATACAAACATCTTAAGAAAATGAATGGCTAGATCACTAATGGGGTTTTTTGTTGGCTTCCTCGAATACATTCTAATGCTAAACAAAAAAAAGCAACATTTTTTTCCCTTTCTAATAGAGCTGCTTTTAATTAAAGGCTTTAAGCTTTTGCAGACCTAGGATTTTTTAACTTTGCCGAGGATATTCAAAACCAAACGAATACCAAAAGGATCTTTTAGAGACTGCATAATCATACGACGTGGGCATTGTCAACTTTCTGCATCTCGAAAATCCACAGACTGTCAACTTGACTGCTTGTCCGAAGCTGAGGCGTATTAGGTTAACGCCTTATCACCACACCACCCTGTGGACACGAAAGCAACAAATAAATATATATATTTATTTATCTCTAGATGCAAACTGCTTTTGAGAATTCAAACGTTAATTTAAGTTTTACAAAAAAAAAACTCAAATTTCGACGCTTTCATTTAGCAAATAGTAATCACTTGCTGAACCAGGGCCGGATTTAGGGGAGGGCAGGCGGGGCTACTGCCCCGAGGCCTCCACAACAAAGGGACCCCCACAATAAAATTTTACAAAATATCCTAATTTGCACGGGTCGAAAATATCGGATATGTACATATATATCAAAATATTCGGATATATATATCAAAGTATCGGATATTTTCGAAAATATGAAGATCTTTTCGAACCATGATTAGGGGCCTCCACTCCTTCGTTGCCCCGGGGCCTCCACACTTCCAAATCCGGCTCTGTGCTGAACCCCTGTTAAAGTTCCAAGAAATCTTTGGTTCCGCAGAATTCACGTTGAAGGCGTCTGGATTAAACAATAAATAACGCATTTTACAGAAAATAAAGCGAAGGTTTTGAGTATTTGAGTAATATCTAATGAGCCACTGGAGAGGATTTGAAGTCAAAATCCCCTCCCAGAACTCTTGGGTTTAACACATATTGCCACTTCTAATAAGGTAGTTTATATGCATTGTAAGGGTGGTTATGACCAAAAAACCCAACCAGAAGGTAATTTCTGGCTGCTCTACTGGCAGAATATGCGGATTCGGAGATGAATTGATGCAAAACATCAGTGAGAACATGGCGCGTAATTCAACAGTGTTACATTATAGATGGTGTTCTGCAGATGGGTTTATGATTCTTAAGACTTCAAAATAAGTATGTATAACAGAACCATAACTAACATAATGTTGAAAATAAAGAGGCATACGCCCACTTTCGAACTACTCTGCACAAAATACTAACACACGCCACGATACTTTAACACACGCGAGCGGTGAGATTGCCCCGGGCGTCAAGATATGGGGCGGGGGGCAACAAACTAAGTTTGTGCCATATTTCATTTTTTCTTATTTATTTAATTATTTTTCTTTTGTACTATATTCTTAAGACTTCAAAATAAGTATGTATAACAGAACCATAACTAACATAATGTTGAAAATAAAGAGGCATACGCCCACTTTCGAACTACTCTGCACAAAATACTTTAACACACAACACGATATTTTAACACACGCGAGCGGTGAGATTGCCCCGGGCGTCAAGATATGGGGTGGGGGGCAACAAACTAAGTTTGTGCCTTATTTCTTTTTTTCTTATTTATTTAATTATTTTTCTTTTGTAAAAATATAAATATTTTTTAAAACTTAACACATTGGGTTTAATTCCGTCTTTTATGACATACATAGATTTCAGATTACATGTTTAGTTGTGTAATAATTAATATAAAATTTGATCTGTCCTTTTCTATTATACGCCTAGCATTCAGTGGGAGGGGGGGGCAGAAAATAGTCGCCCTGAGTGCCATGATCTATTCGAATGACCCTGATCCCGTTGCTTCTTAACTCATTTAATGATTGCAATACCAAACCACAAACGCTACCGAGTACCGGTCCAGTTTCTTTTCTAAAACGGGACACCGGTACACCGCTATTGGAAAATTCTCAAGAAAGGATCAGAAAAATACTTATTTCTTTGCCATATTTCATAATTTTATGCATAATTAATTACGAAAACTCATTGAAAACAAACATAAAATGAAAGAGCAAGTGTTACAATAAAAAATTAATAATAGCAAGCAGTAAGAAACATGATGCATTTATTAAATAATTACTAAACCTGGAACTAATTTTGGTGCACGAATTTCCTACAGTTGAAAATACTCTTTATGAATTCACGCTGATCGGTAGTACTGTTAACAATGCGCAATACACCTATTCTAATTGCCTCGAAGTCATTCATTTTCAAATTATTCGATCTTTGCGTGGCAGGTTTTAGATATATCGTTTAAACCTATTTTCCCGTAAAAGTGAAAGAAAGAAGAAAAAAATTATGAAAAATTTTTACACATGACAAAAAGCCAAGAAAAAAAATAAATAAAATAAATAAATGTTGAAAAATTAAAAAGTAGAAGATTTTGAGATGATAATGTGTTGGGGAAAATGTGTTGGTCTGTCTGTGCCCCCCCCCCCCTCCGGCTTTGGATGTAAAGACATCTTTACATCCAAAAGCTCACAACTTTTGCATTGAAAAAGCGGTTCCTTGAAACCCCGAAACCAGTGGCGGCTCGTGCCTTGAAAAAGTGAGGGAACCAGATCATAAGTGCACCCCCTCCCCCCCCCCCCCCCGGTTTTTGAAAAGAGATAAAGAAGTTTTTTTTTTTACACACAAATGTATTTTTTTTTTTTTTAACATTTAAACTTTCTTGAAATAATTAATTGTTAAATAAATAAAATAAAATAAATTTTTCAACACAGGACAAGCTACAAAATACTTAAACTACTAAGTAAATCACGGAAGATATTTATCTCATGTTTATGTCCATGATTGCCGGCAGGAGGGTGCATTTTCACCCTCTGAATTTCAAAAATAAAATTTAAATAAACAGATAGGGAAAAACTACAAGATACATCACAAAAATTATTAATCTCACGCTTACGTCCAGCGCGCTTTCCGGCGCTGTGGTACGCCTCAAGGGTGGCACTTTCACTCTCCCTGGCTTTTCAAAATAAATAAATTTTAAAAATCAATATTAATCTAAAATTTTTAATAGTAATATTATTTTGAATTTTAAATACCCAATTATTATGAATGAGTAAAATTAATTTTATTTTAAGCAGAGTACAAATTACAGAAGTGCAAAAATATCATGATCACAAAACAAAAAACTTAAAAACCAGTAAAAAAAATTCTTAGCAATTTAACTTGCGGGTGCCTTCTGCATATGAATCTGCCGGCGCCCATGAGCCAGATTCAGAGACTTTATGCAGACAAAGAAAAAAAATATTGAACTCTTTTTATTTTTTTCAAATTATTGATAATTGTCACATTTTCTTTAAAATTAAGTGAGCAGTAATTTAAGACAAAAATTTCTGTGTTACAATAGGAAGACATTTTTTAATTAAAAAAATATCTTGTAACAATATATGCACATACGTATATACAACACAACAAACAACAGTGGCGCAACTAGTAAATAATTTTTAAGGGGTGGGGAGAAAGGCATAATAGGAACAAAATCTTATTAATTTGATTGATTTCATTGCTCATCAAATCTCAATTTTGAAACTTGTAATTTTAAAAACGCAACTTTTTTTTTGGGGGGGGGGGGGCGGGGGTTGGTGATGTTAGGGGAAAGAACGGTACATGGGACTCAGCGGAAATTTGTAGAAATTGAAGACTTATAACGCGGTTATAGGCCATATTTATTGACGTTAGGGTAAGGGATGAAGTTCCAGGACTCTCAATGATATTTTTTTTTTTTTTTTTTTGAAAAAAAAATAGAATTGAATTCCTACTCCTCCTGCCCCCCTCCAATTTTTCGAAATTGCAGTTCCGAAAACGCAATCGTAGACAAACTTTGAAGATTTTTTACGGGAAAGTGTTTTGGAGCTCTCTCCTAGAATTTTTTTCAAAATTGAAGTCTGAAAACCTTAAGCATAACATTCTGTGATATTATAAAAAGGAATTCAGTGATTTTTCCACTTAAAATTTTCATAAATAGCTGTTTAAGAAACCTTTATATATATGAGGCCCCTAGTTTCAAAACCGGATACTTGCAAAAAAATTCGATTTTCTTTTTTTTTTTTTTTTTTTTTTTTTTTTTTTTTTTTTTTGTTAATCTTGTAGAGAATCATAAGGCCTATTTGCCTGCTCAATATTAGGTTCAAAAACCGCTTCTTTCCCCCTTGAAATGGGGCGGGAAGGTCTGCCTCAGTTTCAAAACCGGACTTTTACGTCTCCTGTAAAATTTGGTTTTCTACAAGTATCCGGTTTTTAAACTAGGGGCCTCATATATATATATATATATATATATATATATATATATATATATATATATATATATATATATATATATATATATATATATATATATATATATATATATATATATATATATATATATATATGATGATATTAAAGAAAGGTGGTTCGGGGGCCCTTGCTCGAGTATTTTTCTGAAAATGAAGTCTTAAAAACGCGATTCTAGGACTATATTTTGTAACATAAGGGACAGCAATCTTTCGAAATTGAAGCTCCAAAAACGCTATTTTAAGCGATGTTGTAAGGTATTCGGAAAAATAATGATATCTTCTCTAAATTGCCATTATAGTACTCTAATTACTTGAAAACAAAGAGTCAAGAAAGGAGCAATCTTGTGCAAATGAAGGCTTCGTCCTTCACTGTATGTTGTTTATTTTACATAGCCTAAATCGCGTAAGAAGAACATTCAAGATATGTAAAATAAACAACATACAAGCAAGGTAATGGTCCGGCGAATCCTGCTGTAAATATTAAGGTTCAATGCGTTTGTAGTGGGGGGAAAACACACACACACACACACGCACAGATAATCCACGGCCAGACACCTTATTAATTTTACACATTTTTAACAGATAATCCTCGGATTATACGCAGGAAAATACGGTAAAATCCATTCTTTTTTTAACTTCATGCATGTACGTACAAAAAAAGGAAAATAAATAAAAGGTTATAAATTGTCTGAAAAAAGTGTGGGGGCCCGGGCTCCCTCTGGCCCCTCCCACGAGCCACAACTGCCCGAAACATATGTATGCAGTAGTCAGTATATTTGTGCTATATAGTACGGTGCAAATAGACCAAAAAAAGGCATAACCTCAACATCCAAAGTAAAAGTTTCCCTTCAACTCCAAATTGTTTATACAGTCCACATATTGTTTGGTAAAAAGTTACACCGTTTTCAGCGTCGGGTTTTGGGGGGAGGGGGGGAAGAAGTTGATAAATTAGTAGTTTTATCAGTTTTTCGGAAATATTTAGACACCTATATGGTTTAGCGCAAAAAGTGCAATATACAAAATAATCTACACTAAATTACGAGCAAATGGTCCTAAGCTTTATTTTGTTAAGGGAACGGTTCCAGAGTTACGAAGGGTGTAAAAATAGAAAAATTTCGTATTTTTTTAGATTTTTCGGAAAAAATATTTATTATCACTAAGGAAACCAATTTTTTGTATGAATTTTGTTTTGTAAAAGCAAATTACGATTTTAGGGGCCGGTGGTATGTTTGTGATAAGCCCTTGAGGGAACGACAACCTCACCAATTACTCACGGGGCTCTACAAGCCTACAGGGGGCTCACAAGGGAAAAGAGCATTTCATTGGTTGCGTACTGTATAAATCTGTGGCACGGAGAATCCCGAACTTTCTCTAGACAATGCCGCAGTAAGAATGAATATATTTTCAACATAGATGATTTTAAAATATAAAAATGTGCATAACAATTATGGTTTATAATTATATCATTTTTAATGATAAAATTTTTATAAGTGCAGCTTTTGAAGTTTTTTCTTTAGAAAATAGGCATATTTGTCTGTATATTGCAACCATATTTTATCAAACTTTTTGAAGTTCATAAAATGAGTTCAATACTAATATTTAATAAAAATGTAGAACGTTAAATGCGACATACTGTGTGTGATAAAGGGTATTCACCAGTATTCAATCCTCTTCAAACATAGCACCTTCCTCTTCTAGATCTTCGTCTATGATATTAGTGTCCCTGTGAATACATCCTAAACCTGAGCAATTACTGCTTATGCTTGATTAGACCACTATTTCTGCACTCGCAGTTACGGACGCATTCGTCTTTGCAAACGTACACTATGGGTTAAATTAATTCCTGGGGAGCTGCAGAACGCATTGCTATAATTGTGGTTTCAGGTATTCACTAATCTTCTTCCACCCCCACTGGAGCATTCTTTTTCTCATCCAGTCACTAATGTACCTGGTGTTATGTTCTATAAGAATGCTGCATGGAAGCTGCTGAAGTAGTGGGTAGTGCAGCCAACTTGAACAATGAATATATGGGCTGCTTTGCAATAGCCTGCAAGTAACACTGGTAGCGAAAACTGTGTAGATATTCAGTATTCTTGGCTCCAAACAGCGCAAGCAGGAAATGCTTTCCTGAGTCAGCCCCTAGAGCAGGAATTAAAATGGAGGAAGCAAGTCGAATCATTGGTTTAGCGAAATCTGACCCGGAGACCCCAAGTCACGTGAGTCAACAACGACAAATGGTTGGCACATTTTGCCTGAAACAAGCGAAAGAGATCAGATTTCTTCGAATACTTTGCTTTAAAATCCATCATGTGACTTGGGGCCTTGGTTTCATGAATGAAAGTCTTCACTTCCTCCATTTTATTTCTTCTCAATCCGTCAGCCACTGCACTGGGGTCAGCTTTGAGACTGCTAAAGACTAGATGCTTCATACGAAGAGCGTTGTTGGCTTGCACTTTTCTATACGGTGAAATTTTTCCCTTGTAGATAGATGATAGTGTCACATCCTGTGAAGACGTACATTGCTAATGGTACACCTTTCATATCTCCAATGCCTCGCTGAATGTCCAAAATAGTGTACACCTTTTCCTGATGATTGCCTTTCTTTGGTACTACCATTTTCAATTTGTTTTCTGATGGTGTGTGAACAGTCAACAAGACTACTAAGTCCGTATCATCACCAATCACACAAACTTCAACTCCATTCTTAGCTTTACCAATGGCTTTTAAAACTGTTAATAAGTCAACGTTAACTGATGCTTGATGAACTGTGCAACCGCCTCTTCGCAAGTGCATTGTAAGGAGAGAAATAAGGCCCATTTTATTCTTAGCGTTAGCTAGAAATTCACTTTAGTTGATAGTTACATTGATTTAGTCAATTGTTTGATTGAGTCGAAGTTTCAATATTGAAACTTTGAATAGCGGCAACCCTATGATTGGAGTACTTTTACTTAGGCAACCCTATACCATTGGTTTTGTAATATTTTTACTTACATTTGTTTTATATATTTTATGTGGAAACTCGATGAGGGTAAATTTCCCATTTTTTGGGCACCTCTTAGTGGCAAACCTAATTAGTTCACACACGCTACCTTACTTTCTCGTTTTCTTTACAGCTTTTATTCTTCATTTATGGCAACAATTTTTGGAAACTCAATGAGGGTAAATTACTCATTTTTAGGCATTTTTTAGTCTCTGGCAACCTTGCTTAGGGACCGGAAAAAGTTAGTCAACCTTACTTTAGCGTTTTATTTACAGCTTTTACTCTTCATTTATGACAACAATTTCCGGGAAACTCGATGAGGGGTAAATTATCTACCTCATTGTAAACCTTTTATCCCCTGACAATCTTGATTAGGGAACCGAAAAACGTAGGCAACCTTAGTTTAGCGTTTTATTTCCATCTTTTGCTCTTCATTCATGGTAGCGATTTTCTGAAACTCGATGAGGGTAAATTACTCATTTTCAGGCACCTTTCAACCCCTGGCAACCCTGATTAGTTCACGTGAAAGAGGTAGAAATTCTTACTTTCACGTTTTATTTCCAACTTTTACTCTTCATGTATGGTAGCTATTTTAGGAAACTCGATGAGGGTAGGTCAAGCCTAGTGGGATCTTAGACTATAACCCCATGTGGTGCCTCTCAGGGACGTAACTAGAGGGGGGCAGACGGGGCGCGTGCCCCGGGCGCCAGATTTTGGGGGCGCTAAACTGACTAAATAAATGCTTAAATTTTATTTTTAAAAATAGGACAAGTTATTAGAAGCCACCCCGCCAAAAAAAAAAAAATACGCTGTGCTGGCAGAAAGTTTGCATGGTTTAATGTGGATAAAGAGTGGGAAGGATAGATATAGAGAGAGAGAGTAGGAGAGCGCAGTTAATAGCATGAATGTGTTTTCTCAGAGTGAATACTTGTTATATCTTATGTAAGAATTTTCCTCTCGTAGGAGGATTATGGGAGCTAAGCTGAGGGAAGTACACACCAATACAAATCAGCGGAAATGCTCAAATGTCCTTTTTCTACAATTAAACGTCATAAAGCTGTCAACATGATGTCTTCCTCTCAGCTTTTACAATGACGAGAACTTGTCTACCCCACCCCAAGGGCCTAAGGGAAAATCGTTACATTGTTCCCTTGGCCGTAGCCCATAGCTTAGGAATTGGAGCCACTATCTTTATCCAACAGAACCATTCTCTAAAGAGTATCTTCTCTAGCTCGTACCACGAACTTTTTTTCTGCTTTTTACTCCGTTCTCCAGATATTTTTTGCTCATCTTGTATAGTTTTAAATCAATTCTAAGATAGGTCGAAAAAAACTATTTGAAGCTGAATTCAGAAAGAGAGCGAAAGACCACGAAAAAGAGGCCGCTAACAATCTTCATCTTATTTATCATCGTGGTTAAATGCTAAAGACGTTAGGAGAGTAGGTAAGGCATTGTCTACATAATTTGAATGATGTAATACAAATTTGTTGAATTTTATAATTTTTCTCATTCTTGGGGAAAAAAAAATCTCGCACTATAATAATGGAGTTTCAATTTAAAGTTCGGGAGGCTGCCAATTTTTCTTTAGAAAATACTCGGGTTATTTTGAGGATAAATTGATCTAAAACGATAAATTTTCGACTTAGTTTCAATATATTTTTTCCACCCACACAATATTTTAAATATGCTCAAATCATCAACAACAATGTGTCAGAAATCAGCTATTTTTTACGGCTCTAAACTTGAATTTTTCTTTGGTACTTTTGATGCATATTTATGATTACAGTAGAACCTCGTTTATCTTGCCCCCGT
Organism: Uloborus diversus; assembly: GCF_026930045.1. NCBI lineage: Eukaryota > Metazoa > Arthropoda > Arachnida > Araneae > Uloboridae > Uloborus > Uloborus diversus. Next base: position 104,449,052 of record NC_072735.1, read on the forward strand.
TTAACCAGATCTCCGGCTTATCCAGATCAAATTTAAGTTAAAAAATATATTCACTGAAAAGATATAATTCTAAATTATGATAGCCGGAACGAAACTCTCAATGTGCCAAATATTTGCTCTTTATTTTGATTAAATACACAACTCCTGCATAGGACGTGCAATAAATTATAGTCATCTAATAAACAACATGGCATATTTGGAGTGTCATTCCTACACCACAGCAGCTGAACTATAAATGATTAAGTGTTTGCGAGTAACAATCCTATGTAATTTTGTTACAGCGTTTTTTGCTGTAATAAAAGATAAGTCTGCTTATTTACGAATGTGTTTTACAAATTAAAAGGATTTTCGTTATCCGGATTGCCTTTGGTCCCCGCTAGTTCGGAAAAATGAACTTGTACTGTAAATGAAAATAACCTGAACTGAAAACATACAATATTTAACATTTTTAAGATATGTGTTTAAAAAAAATAAATAAAAAAAAAGGGTTAACAGAAAGAGTTTTGATCTCAAGCACATTAGGTTTCTGTTTTTCTATTAACTGTTTCTCAGATGTGTACTATATATCAGAGTTGGAGGACGTGCGTCCGTTATAAAAATTAGCTTTTGTAATAATTAATATTTAACTGTACAGATTGCGAAAATTTAAAATGCGTTGCACATAAAATTATAAGAACAGAGTTTAAATAAGATAACCTGTCCTTTTGAACTATAGTAAGATGTCAGCTTCAAGTCAAGATAAGTCCAGTATAGTAATATTCAATTAATTTCGAGTAAGAAACAAAAACAAACAACGTACTAAATTTTTATCTGATTTAAAATTATTTCACGCATTATTGCGATATGTTGCTCTTTTGTGGTTGAGTATTGGTATTTTTCTTGTGAATTTCTTCATAGTAGTATATTAAAATACTGAAAAATAAATAGTTGAAAATCTTTGTTTTATTGAAGTTATAATTTTTAATTAATTTTATTTAAGGCAGTGTTGCAACAAGTTGTAAATTACTCTCTCTTGTGGAAATACAAAAATATTTTTCCTTGAATAACTTCGTCTGTCAAATAATAAATAAAATACTCAATGACTTTTACCCCCTATCGCTATTTTTAAAAAGCTATATAAAAAACTTATAATTTCGTAAAAGTCGCATTTATAAGGCTTATGGCATTATAGGCAGCGGACTCCTTTATCACTGCCTAATTCAAATATGGCTTCCAGTGGTGAAACGATTCAAAAATGATACCAAATGGAATGTTATTTATCTATTTGTTCTACTGGTTAGAGTACTTCATCACGGTGTAACGAAAAAGTTACATTACAAGACATGTATAAATTGCAAATGCATTTTGTGTAAAATTGGTCCTTGGCTCATATGAGGCTGTGAGAAGCAAAGGGATGTAAGTGGACATTTTCAAGTTTTGAGTAAAGCGCGTATAGCCTAGGTAGGCTTTCATTGTTTTTTTCCTAAATCATGCTATACAGCAGCACCTACCAGGGCTACTAGTACTATCTCTTGCCCCAAGACAGAGGAGGGGTTCACCTATTATGTGTACTGGTTATCTCCAAATTTTTAATTTTGCCACTTGCATCCCTTTGCTTCTCACTGCCTCAAATGTAACCATCTCCTCCGTGATTCTCCATTTGCGTTGAAATTTGATAGTTAGAATTAAATTTAAGATTTATTTAAGATCTTAATTTTAGGTTTAAGTTCTTGCTTAACTTATGCTGCTTAACTTGCTAGCTTATGGTGCGTTTAGCCTAATATGATATTCTGTCGTGCATATACTGGAGCTTAAACACCCACTTTTTAGTTTGTAGATTAATTTTTTGGTCTTTTAACTATCCCTTTTGAATTCTCCACGGCTGATGAGCTCCTGATTCAACCTTTCAACTTTTTCTATTAATTGCTGCTTGTATTTTTCTTTTTCTCATCATTATTAATCTTAAGAACTGCTTAAAACTTGTTATTTGGCTTGTATATTTTATATATTTACTTGACTTTTTAGTTTTGCTGCGTTGCGCATCTATGGGCTTTTGGTTTGGTCTTTTCAATATTCTTCAATTGTATTATAATTATAATAATTATATATGTATATAGGGAGCGTGTATTTTCTCTTTAATGTACGTGAGAGGCCCTATTGTTGACGTTATGATGTTTCTCAGGGATTTTTTTTTTTTTTTTTTGCTTTGTTTGTTTTGTATGGGGGAGGGGGCGCCGAAACGAGGTGCTGCCCCTGTTCGAAAATGATCTAGTTACGTCCCTGATGCCTCTTAGCTTCTTTTAGACTACTATACGACTGTAAAATATCACTTTTTATTAAAATTGTTTAGTTATTTCTGTTAACGTAGTAGTTGTAATTTCATTTTTCCTAAAAAATCTTAAAAATACGAAAATTTTCTACTTTTGCACCCGTCGTAACTCTGGAACCGTTCACTTAACAAAATATTGCTTAGGACCATTTTGTTCGTAATTTAGTGTAGTTTATTTTGTATGTTGCACTTTTTGCGCTAAACCCCATAGTTGTCTAAATATTTCCGAAAAACTGATAAAACTACTAATTTACCAACTTCTTCCCCCCCTCCCCCCAAAACCCGACGCTGAAAACGGTGTAACTTTTTACCAAACAATATGTGGACTGTATACAACAATTTGGAGTTGAAGGGAAACTTTTACTTTGGATGTTGAGGTTCAAGTCTAATTGCACTGTACTATATAATAACGCTGATTTTCTCCAGTTACTTCTCTGCACAAATGTATTTATTAAGTTCTCATGTTACACTTATGCTGGCTGAAAGTTATTTATTTATTGTTTACTAGCCGCCTTCGGTGACCAGCTGGTCCGCCTTTTTACGCCAGGGTTGCCGCCTTCGGCGGCTGCATAGACAATTTAGCGACGGTATTAATCAATGTTTTTCTCTATATATCAATATTATCATCTGCCTTTTTACGCCAATGTTGCCGCCTTCGGCGGCTGCTTAAATAAGTTTCGTGGCGGTATCAATCGATCTATATCTATATCATTATTAATTTAAATAAAATATTTTCTAGATCTATCTCCAGTTCCGTCGTTTGGAATATTTTTAAAGGAGGGGGAGGGGAGACACAAACTGCTTGCACTTCATGCAAATTTTGTCGAAAAATAACAAAAAACACTTCTATTTTTACTTGAAAGCATTGTTTTTTCAAAGTCATGGTGTGTGTGGGGGGGGGGGGCATTGACACCCCGTCGAAGTTCCTTAAATAACGGGCATGTCTCTTTCTTGCTCTCCGTCTACTATATCGACCTCTGCTTTTGTCTATCTATCTATCTATCAATCTATACGATCTATGCGTATCTACCTCTGACAGTAATTAACAATGTTTTCAAATCGCAGCGGCGCCCCCCCCCCCAACCCCCGTTGTTGTTCTTTAAATAACGGGGTCTGTCTATCTCTCACTGTACATCGACCTGTAGATTTATCTTTCTCTAGATCCATGGAAATTTACCTCTGATAGTAATTAACAATCTTTTTTCAAAGAAAAAAAGTATTAATTCGAGAACAAAATTTAAAAAAAAACATTTTTTGTACACTCAATGTATATCTGTCTACCTATTCGATCCATCTCTAAATTTTCTCATCTATCTCTATTTATTTTGATCTAACCTCCAATCTTATTCCCTAACAAAAAGAAAATCATGCAAAAAAGTGCGTTTCCTTATTTATTAAAATGCACAAAAAATTGATGTCTTTGTGGTACCCGGATTTTGCCAAAGTATAAAAATCATTGTTTTTATTGAAATTCAAAAAAAAAAAAAGTGACTGGGACCAAAACGATCCGATGTGGTCCGTCTGATTAACCGAAATCGAATGTTTAGCAAAACATCCGGGGGGGGGGGGGGAGAGAGAAACAAATGAAATACCTGGAAAGAAAAAAAACGAATGAATCCTTCGAAAGGAAGAAAAGAAAAAGGCAAGTTACGCACTTCCAGGTTAGATCACGTGGTTGTGTTACGTCATATTCGCAGCGGACAGCAGATCTTCGGTGAAGCGATAGCTCATATCTTCGTTCTGCCTTTAAAAAATTGTAAAAAAAAAACTTTTGAATATTTTTGAAAACTTTTTTTTTCTGTAGAGGGCGAAATGTTTTGGCTACTACATAGTAAAATTGTAGAAAAGCGGTTATTATATTTTTCACGGGATGCGTTTAGAAAAAAATTAAACCCAGAAAAAAATGCAAAATAAAGGTTTTTTCAAAAATTCATAAAAATTACAAAAATTGCTCTATCTTCAAAATTTTTTTGTTCATCATATTTAAAATTAAATTTCGGACACTATAGTGCAAAAAATATTTGTCTGGCGCGATTGGTTCGGGGTCTGTGAGGTTAAAAGTACTAAAAAGTGCTAAAAATCACATAAAACATTAAATAACTTTTTTTCTAATTAAAATATCAAAAATCGAAGCCTGAGGTGCACAACTTCAGCAAAAACTACACCTGTATACCAAATTTCATCTTTCTAGGCCTTACCGTTTTCCCGGGATGCGCGCCACAAACACACACACACACACAAACATCTTATTTTATTATAGGGGGTCTGTCTATCTCTCACTGTACATCGACCTGTAGATTTATCTTTCTCTAGATCCATGGAAATTTACCTCTGATAGTAATTAAAATAGCCGCCTGCGGCGACCAACTGGTCCGCCTTTTTACGCCATTCGACTTTTTACGGCAGGGGTGCCGCCTTCGGCGGCTGCTTAAACAATTTAGCGACGACATTAATCAATGTTTTTCTCTATAAATCAGTATTATCATTCGTTTTTTTTACGCCAATGTTGCCGCCTTCGGCGGCTGCTTAAATAAATTTCGTGGCGGTGTCAATCAATCTATATCTATCTATATCATTAACAATTTGAATAAAATATTTTCTAGATCTGTCTCCAGTTTCGTCGTTTGGAATATTTTTAAAGGAGGGGGAGGGGAGACACAAACGACGTACTCTTCATGCAAATTTTGTCGAAAAATAACAAAAAGCACTTCCACTTTTATGTGAAAGCATTGTTTTTTCAAAGTCATGGTGTATGTGGGGGAGGGAGAGGGGCATTGGCATCCAATGTGCAAGCAGCCACCTACGGCGGCTGTTTGGCTAACTTGTCATTTACCTTTTTACTTCAAGTTTGCCGCCTTCGGCGGTTGTTTAAATAAATTTGGCAGCAGTATTAATCAATCCATCTCTATCTTTTTTTGTGCCATTCACATTTTTACGTCAAGATTGCCGCCTTCGGCGGCTATCTACCTTTACAATCTATCTCTACATTTTCTTATCCATCTCTATTTATTTTGACCTCCTCACCCATTTCCTAATAAAAACAAAGAACACTCAAAAATCCGCCTTTTTTTTATTTAAGTAGAGCAAAAAAAAAAAAAAGCTCAAATTCCCCGTAGTGTGAAAGAAGTAGCGTTTGACAAAGATAAAAAAAATCTCGCTGTTTTTATTGAATTAATGCGCACAACTATGAAATGTAACGTAATATAGATACAGCGAAAGGTCCAGCTTGGGGGGGGGGGGTGGAAAAAGAAATAAATGCAATCCCTAAATAAAACAAAAAAAAAAGGAAAGAAAAAAAGCAAGCGCTGGCGAAAAAACACGTGGTTATCACGTCAGAAAATGTAGAAGTAAGCTATGTAGTAAAAAAAAAAGATTAACATTGCTTGCGATTAAGATTCCATCGTAAATATCGAATCGAAACCCAAGTAGTGACGTCACAGGCATAAAAGATTGAAGAACGCTTTTTTCGACTGATGCGTGAAAGGACATGATGTGTTCAGCATTAAAAAAATTGTAAAAAAAAAACTATTGCGTATTTTTAAGAACTTTTTTCTTCTGAAGAGGGCGAAATGTTTTTACTATTACCAACTTAAATTTCAGAAATGAGGCTTTGATACTTCTCGCAGGATGATATTAGAAAAAAATAAAACCCAGAAAAACATGCAAATTAAAGGTTTTTCAAAAATTCATAAAAAATACAAAAATTGCTCTATCTTCAAAATTTTTTACTAATCATATTAAAAATTAAATTTCCGACACTATAGTACCAAAAATATTTGTCTGGCACGATTGGTTCGGGGTCTGTGAGGTTAAAAGTACTAAAAAGTGCTAAAAATCACATGAAACATTAAATAACTTTTTTTCTAGTTAAAATATCAAAAATCGAAGCCCGAGGTGCACAACTTCTGCAAAATCTACACCTGTATACCAAATTTCATCTTTCTAGGCCTTACCGTTTTCCCGGGATGCGCGCCACACACACACACACACACACACACACATACATACACACACACACACACAAACATCTTATTTTATTATATGTATAGAAGATAGAAGAAGATAGATAGATAGAAGATAAATTTTTTCATTATAGTTTCTTGTTCAATGCATCGTAAAGTAATTTCATTTACTTTTTTTTTCCTCTGGTTAATAGGCAAAATTTAGCCAATCGATACTGAATAATAGGGTGGGCCAGAAAAAGGATATTTTCGAGAAGCAACTTCTAATAACAAAAAAAGTTGTCTATTATGATTCTAAATATGGGACAAAGAATGAAGAATGAAGCAATAAATGATTACCTTTGTGCCTAATAATAACAGGAAATATCCAACGCTGTTTAGCACAAATAAGCAGTATTATATAGTTATTATAGCAGTATTATACAGTAATATATTATATTTATGTCATCCTAAAATTAATATTTATGTCTTCAGATCGCGCATTAGCTGCAAAGTTTGATAAAAAGGTAAAATATGGTCAATTTTCAAATATTTTTATAAAAATCCCAATGGTCAAAACTTTTGTTCTAATGCCATTTAATGCTTCCTTTTAATACTCTTTTCATATACGCTCAGGAACGTTGAAAATAGCGCCCCAAGAAAGAAGAAAGGTACAATCGCGAAATTTTGCATATACGAAGAGTGACATCTGATATGCAAATGTTCCAAGTTTGGTGTCAATGAGCACAACCGTTTACCCTACAGTATCGGTGAAATCGGGAAATAAGTGCTATATAAACCAGTGCATAATTTAAGACTTATAAATGTAACGATTACATCCGGATTGTCGGATAACCGTAATGAGTGAAGGATGCCAAGTAGATGAGTTAGAAAACGTTTCTCACAGTTAAGCGCGTTTGAGGGAGGTTTGATAATCGACATGAAAATTGCAGGCTCGTCGACGAGCCGTGTTGCTGCCTAGGTGAACCGTTCAGAGTGTTCCGTTAGAAACTGTTGGAGGCGGTGGACATGAGATGGTACCCACGTGCAAAAAACCGGGTCTGGAACGACCGGGAAGACCACGCGGAGAGAGGATGGAAGGATCGTGCGGCAAGTGCTCGTGGATCCCACAGTGACTCGTTTCACCATACCAGCAGACGTAGGGGTAGCAGTTGTTCCCCGTAGCATTTCTAAACGTCTTGCGGAAGTAAATCTGCAGTCCAAGCGCCCTTTTAGTGTATTCCCTTTAACACCAAAACATGGTAACTCCGTCTGCAATGGTGCGAAGCCAGAGCGATGTGGGATGCCACTGATAGGCAAAAGGTGGTGCTCAGCGATGAATCCCGATTCGTTTTGGGGTCAGATAGTATCCGCGCACAGATGTGGAGGCGCCCTGAAGAAAGGTACCTCCACCCATTCTATCGCACGACACACTGCCCGCACAGCGGGCATAGTGGTCTGGGACGCTATAGCCTATGATAACCGGTCCACTCTAGTTGTGGTATGTTTAACGTTAACGGGCCATCGTTATGTTAATGACATTCTGCAACCACATCTACGACCGTTCCTAAATGGCCTCCCAGGAGCAATTTTCCAACAAAATAATGCTCGCCCGAATACAGCTAGAGTTGCTTAAGAGTTCTTACGTCCTCTGAGACTCTTCCATGGCCAGCCCGCTGCCCTGACTTGTCCCCTACAGAGCATGTATGGGATCAGCTGAAACGCCAGATGTCGCCGTGCTACTCTGTGCAAGATTTAAAAGTGGCTGTTCAAAAGTTGGGGATCCATCTGCCTCAGGACAACATCAGAAGTTTAATTAGCTCAAAGTCGGGCCGTATTGCAGCAAAAAGTGATCCAACGCGCTATTAAAGTAGCACTGTATTTATCTCATTTCTTAGCCTGTATTTATTTAATTGTCTAGATTTTTGGATCAAGTGTATCTCTCATCTGTATTATTCTGTACATTAAATTTCACTTCAATCCAATGCTTCCTTCTTATGGCGCTATTTTCAATGTTCCTGAGCAGGGCCGCGAAAAGCGTGATCGACACCGTCGTGCAAATGTCTTTTGAGCGCCTCTATGCAGTGACGTTTGAGCAAAATATAGTTAACTCCTGGGGTCAGGTTTTGTAAACAAATGCAATATAGAAAAAAAATATTCTTTTTTTAAATAAAAACAATCTGTAAATTTTCAATTTTGGAACACATTGTACGTGTTTACTTCATATCTCTAAGTTATTTCAAGTATGGGCGGGTATAAGGAAGGGCGGTCGAAACTGACTTTTGGAATTTGACTTTTTCTCTTGGAAACCTTGCATTGAGCTGCCGTTAAAAAAGAGATGGCCAGTTTCAGTTAATCAAAGCATTTTATCCCAACAATTTAAAAAAAATCTTGGAATGTGATCGAAATAATTATTGCTTTGCTAGTATGCAGCTTTAATTTCTAATATTTGATATACTGTCCAGAAAGCAAGATGTCTATTTCTGGACTTTATATTGATCGATATTTAATTTGTTTCTGAAGAGAATGTTTCAAAATATAGAAAATTCTGAAAAATCTACTTTACCGAGATAGCGAGTTTTTTTCAGGCTGGGCCCAGTTTGACGAACCCGGCCTGCGATATGCTAATGCATTTTTGCAAAAAGAAAATATTTTAAGCATGAAAGTTAACATCGCTCTAAATATCTCTCTAATTAATAAATACAGTCGAGCCCGCTTAATGGAATAGCCAATTTACCAAGAAAAATTATTCTATTAAGCGGGGTATTCCTTTATCCGGGATTCCATCCTCACGACGTTTCAAGCTACATTTTACCCAAGAAAGCATTAGAAATTGCCTTAAACATAATAGGGTACCTTAACCATATATACCTACATTTAATCAATAAAAAATCTAATAATTGATAGAAACACATTAAAATTTAGAAATTAGATGAAAATGAGGTTATTTTATTGTGTGTAAAATGTACATGTTTCCCAGTTTTCAAAAATTAGTTAGACTGTTACTCACTTATTTGTTGCAAAAGAAGTCGGATATTTTAGACTGCTTACTGCTCTGTGAATGCATCAAGTCAGTTACTTGATTTTCTAATTTATAAAACAAATAAAAATCAGCATTTGGCTTCGTTTCCAAGAAACGTCTTATAATACTACAAGCGTTATTAACTTCAACGTGGGAAGGAGCCTTAGTGACGACACATTCTTCTTCAAATTCATCTTCTTCAACTTCACTTTGATCAATTTGAGGGTTTGGTTCTGGAGTTTCCCCATGTTCTTCCAAGTCATTGTCGAAATTAACGAAATTGGAAAAATTTTCTTCTATCATTCCTTCTAGTGGTAAATCATTTTCGTCCGTTGATGTTAGTTGTTCATTTGTCACGGCTGTAGAAAACTTGCATTTTACAAAAAAGTATTTTATTGTTTCCGCGTAAATATTATTCCATGCTTTGTTCATCATATGAACAGCTGTAAGAACTGAAATTCCTCCAATAATTTTACTGGTTGAACTATTGTTAGAAAATCCACTGTCATCATCTATAGATGCTATTATCGTTTTAACAACTTCTTTTCGGTAATTCCTTTTAAAAAGTGATATAATGCCTTGGTCCATTGGCTTAGGCAAAAAATAAAGTGCTACATTTTCTAGTCTTACATCGACTGTATGCGTTGGACAATTATCGAAAAAAAAGGATAGCCTTTCTCTTCATTTTAGTCATCTCATTGTCAAATGACACTAACCAGTTTTGAAAGATATTGCCTGTCATCCAGGCCTGGGAGTTCGCTTCATACTTAACTGGAAGAGATTTTACACCTCTAAAACATCGCGGGTTTTTCGATTTCCGAATTACGAAAAGAGGTATTTTGTGGCTACCGTCAGCATTGCTACAGTATAAAACGGTGAGTCTGTCTTTCGGGATTTTGCACACAAAGTCCCATCAGGCATTGCTTTGTAGTACACGAAGGACTATAGTCTTTTAATAACGAAGGCAACACATCACTTGTCCAAGAATTCGCAGCGGCTTCATCAGCATCACTAGCTTCTCTGTGAATTTTCTTGAAGTATATTTGGTTTCTTTCTTTCCATCTGCAGAGCCAACCATTTGTTGCTTTAAAATCAGTTACATTCATCTGTTTTGCTAAATTTTCAGCCTTTTGATTCAGCAATAGTCCACTAACAGGAACGTTACAAGCTCGTTTCTCAGCAAACCAGTGAAAGAGAGCATCTTCAACTTCGGATTCTTTTCCTGTGCGTTTTCGCTTTTGGTTACGATTTTCGTTACATTTCCAGTCGTTTAGGACTTTTTCTTTATTTTTTAGCAATTTGGAAACTTGAGATTGGGATATCTCAAATTTTTTCGCAAGTTCTGATTGCGTACATTTATTTAAATTTGCATATTCAATAATGTTCACTTTTTCTTTTAGAGTGAAATCTTTTCGTTTAGAAGACATTGTGGGTAAGATACAAGCACAGCTGAACAGACAACAGAGATTGGAAAATGATAGATAAGCAAGCTCCGGAATTCACGGCATAGACCCCTGCTGCGCTTCTCGGAAAATATTCGTCAGAGCTTGGTATTCCTTTGATCCTTTCGACCAGTTGATTTTTCACATTTCTCTCCTATTCTCTTAGCTCTCCTCTGGGACTCTGGAGGTGAAGCTTATTCTTCATTCTCGGAAAAGAGAAGTGTAGCAGAAGGAACAATGCGCAGTGGTAGGCGGCAAAATGTATACAACACTGTAGAGAAGCATTCTTTCAAATTCTAGAAAGTGCCATTTTCTGCACTTTGCACCCTTTCGAAGAAGTGACAAGAAAACTGTTGAAGACGTCCAGTTGCTACACGTTCATGTTTGTTCTTTGCAAGGAAGGAAAATCTGAAAAAATTGTGGAAAAGGAAAAAGACCGATATCGGCACGACTAAAAATTATTCTTTTAACCGGGATTGCTTAAAAACATGATATTCCTTTAACCGGGAAATTTAACACATAAACGATTTACTCCGGTTTGGTACATTAAAAATGTATTCCATTAAGCGGGATATTCCATCAACCGATATTCCATTAAGCGAGTTCGACTGTAATTATTTAAAGTGTTATGCCTGTCAAAATATGACAACAGAGTGCTGAAAACATTTCTAAATTGAAGTGTGTGTGTGTGTGTGTGTGTGTGTAGAGGATATTTCCCATTAAAATCTTAAACTGAAATCTTTTTCGGTAAAATCAAAAATTTTAAATTACGGAACCGTTACAAAAGGCATTGAATTTAAGATCCAAAACAAATAGTACATAGTCTCTCCAAAGTTTTTTTTTAATGCACAAATAGTTAAAAAGATAAAAAGAGGGGGGGGGGGGAGAATCAAGTAATTATGGTCAACACTTTTCGGAACTAAAAAATGAACCTAAATTATTGTCTACAATCAGTGGCGCACACAAGGGAGGGGTCCAGGGAGTCCGGACCCCTCCCTTGAGCTCTTGTATTTTTTTCGATTGATTTTGATTCTATGTATTTTGTTCGTACAATAACTCCAAACAAAGATTATAAAAATTTCAGTATTCATGGGAGAAAAAATAAAATTCTCTTATTAAAATATATATATATTTTTTTTTTAACTGTGCAATTATCCTAAAACGAATTGCACGAGTGAGAGATCTTTCTTGATCTCGAGGAGGCTAAAAACATAATTAAGTGGTACCGTTTGTGATGAACGTTTAAATGGTCTTGCACTGCGGAATCACACTCTGAAGAAGTTATAAATGAAATCGAAAGAAAAACTTAGAGAACTTTATTTCATTGTATGAGGCTTTGTAAGCCTATAGAAGCAGACTGGTGGCTATAAATGAATACACCATAATAATCATGTTTTTGGTTTTGAAATTGCAGATAATTATGATATTTTTCCTAATAATTATGTTAATTATTTATTCAATAATTGATTTTTCACTGTGTTTTGTTTTCACTAATCGATAAATCAAGTGAATATGTTGGACGTTGTGTTGGAATGTGATATGAGAATGGGACTTTCGATCCTGGACCCTCCCCTTACAAAATTCCTGTGTGCGCCACTGCTACACTACAATGTATAAATGTTAAACACATTTAAGTAATATGCAAATGTGCTTACCGGATTTTTTTTTTTTTTTTTTTTTTTTTTTTTTTTTTTTTTTTTTTTTATGTATGATAACATGAAGTAGTGGAATTACAACGAATTAAAAATCACAAAAAGACTATGTTTGCACAAATTATAATACAAGATATTCACCTCAAGAACCGAAATGGAGATAAGCAAATTTCTTGCTCCTCTTATGCTCAACCTTGTGTAATAAAGACATACCGAAACCACACTAAGAAGGAAAATGCTAATGTATGCATTAAAGTCACTTGTTTTCAGTGTAAAAGATAGCGCTTTTGAATAGCATGTTTAGACACAACAAGTCAATAATTTTTCCTTTTAGATTATCAGCGAGACGGATTAATTGTTTCAGTGAGCAGTATAAATTCACTGCCTCCATTAGATATCATGAAGAATTCCATTTTACTTTTTGGTTAGAGTTTATTTACCCTTCATTTGAAGCATTTTTGATCGATAGAGCTCGGCGCCCTTTGGGCTCTGGCGCCGTCGTGTGCCGCACGATCTTGCACATAGGGACGGCGCGGCCCTGCGTTCTACATGCTATAGTAATGTTCGCAGAAGATAACATTTATTTATTGTATTCATCACAGTTTCTTGTTGGAGGTTTACTATAAAGAACAAAAAATAAATAAAAATATTTTTTGCCGATTTATCAACAAAATTTGGCCAACTATAAATACGTAGCAAAGTAGCCCATGGTCGATTAATCGGTAAATCCCTAGTTAGAACCTTATGAATTCCCGGATCTTACGTGTAACTAATACTGAATTCTGCTATACACAAAAGCGGGAAGCGCTTACAGAGAACTTGTTGTGTGTGCCTTTTTGAAAACTCATTCCCAGGGGCGGACAGGGCTCCACAGAAGTAAACCTTGACCCTCAATGGACACAAAGGTTTTAAGACGCAAAAAAAAAAGAAAGAAAAAAGACACGAAGGCACACAGGATCGTAAGGGCGAAAAAAAAATCGTAAAAGTTCAGGGTGCAAAAAAAAAAAAAAAAAAAAGAAAAAAGAAAAAAGGAAAAAAAAAAAAGAAAAAAAAGAAAAAAATCGCAAACGTTCGAGGGAGCGAAAAAAGAAAAAGAAGGAGCACAGATTCAAGGGCGAAAAAAAAAACCATAAACAAAAGTGCACGTTTTTGAAAACAGATCACAAAAAAAGAGAAAGAACAAAAATTGCACAGGTTCAAGGGCGCAACAAAAAAAAAGAAAGAAAAAGAAGAGAGAAAAAAATGAAGGCGCATAAGGGGGGGGGGGTTCGTGGGCGCAAAAAAAAAGGAAGAAGAAGAAGAAGAAGACCTACAGGTTCGAGGGCGAAAAATAAAACGAGGGCGCATCTTAGAGGGTGCAAAAAGAAAAAAAAACGGAAGTCATACAAGTTCGAAAGCTCAAAAGCTAAATAAATTCAAGAGTGCAAAAAAACCTCGAGGGTGCATAGGTAGGAGGGCACACCGGCCCTGTTCATTACGACCCTGCACATCAGGCTTTCTAAATGCAGGAGACTGACGTGGCGGACCCAGCATTTAAGAAGTTTTGCAAAACTGCAGCGATATTCAAACATCGTTAACATTAAATCTAAATGTCGTCACTCATATATTTAAATCCTTTCATTCCTGCTTGAATATGATTTTCAAATGCAATTACTACCATTAAGACACCCGCATGCTGCATAAATGTTAAATTTTGCAAAAAGAATTGCTTTTAATGTCTGCGAATTAATAAAGCTGCTCTCTAACTTTTATGGCTCCATGGTTATTCAGTTGCAGCTCCATTCAGTTGAACCCTCCATTCGTTAAGTAACCGGTAAATATTACAACATTAAATGTTAAATTTTCAGAGAACTGCGCACTCGTGTTTCGAGGTTTCAAGAAACCCTTTTTTCAATGCAAAAGATGTGAACTTTTAAATTAAAAGACATCCGGCAAATAAATGCATCTTTTTATTTTCTTATACATCTAATATATAGAAGTAAATATTGGATTCGTGCAAATTTTAGAATTTCGAATTTTGATGGATTCGAACGTTTTGAGGTGTGCTGAGTCCATTTCGACCATTTTTGGAAAATGTCTGTCTCTGTGTGTGTGTGTGTGTGTGTGTGTGTGTGTGTGTGTGTGTGTGTCACGTATGTGTGTGAGCAGTGTTTTGTGGCCGCTCTACAGCAAAAACTACCGCATGAAATCAAACGAAATTTGGTACACATATATACTCCTATGTGAACTTGTGCCCATTGGTTTCGGCGCGAATTCTTCGAAGGTGGGTGGAGCAGTGGAACGTTTCTTGAGTTATGCGTGCTTGCTATTACCCAGGAAGTAACTGGCGGAATCAAACAAAATTTGGTCCATATGTTGCCCCTAACAGGAACAGGTGCTGATTCAATTTTGGTGTCAATTGCTCAAACGCTGATTGAGTTATAGGACGTTTTTTGTCGTCAATTCTGACTGCTGTATTTTAAGAAATAACGAACAGAATCAAACAAAAACTCAGTGGTTGGAAGTAGCGCGCTACAAGTAGTAGCTACATTATTTAGTAGTTTGTAGTGTAGCGCACTACTTTTTTAAAAAAGTAGAGTAGCGAGTTGTTCGCTACAAAAAAAAAAAGTAGTTTGTAGCGATTTCTGGAAACTACTTTTGAATCAAGTTTCATAAAAAACGCATTTTCAAACGAATCTGACTGGTGCAAGTCTTACGCGAGTAAAAGTTGCACCAATCAGATTCGTAAGACTGAAAAATTCGAGCTGACCTCTAACATATAATTTTGACGTCATGTGTTGTATCTGTTTGACGCCATTACTTTGTTTGGCATAGAAACTTTAACATTTTCCCAATATTCGCCTTGAATAGAGCATGGCTTAAAAAGAAAGAAACGATTTTTTTCCCGTTTCCTGCAAACTTTGCCCGTTAAGCAAAAAGCTTTCGGTATTAATGCCATTTGCACATGCAGTCGAACTAATATTTAGTACCCAAGAAAGAAGGTGATATAAGCCCTGCGCTTCAGTTAAGAAAATTTTCGTGTTGCGGGTGAGGAATTCGTGTCAGCTGCAAAATTCGTTCCTCGAGTAAAACTCGCTCTATATAGACATTTCGCGTTAGTCGAATTGCGTTGTAGCCCTAGTCCACTGTTGTTAAAAATTGCACATTGAAGTAAAGTAATCATTTTTAGTTATGTTTCATGTTTCGGATAATTAGTAGTACCGATTGGGATATTTTTCATTTTTCTTTATTTTGTCTTTTTTACTGATTGAGTGTTGATATATTAACATATTAAAAGTCAATTATTAAATGTTGTGAGTTTTTGAGGTTATTGGCAAAATAGAAAAATGCTGTTATTTCATTTTATCAGGGGCGTAAGAAAAGAGATGGTGTCCAGGTCTGGAACCCTAGCTTGAAGCTCAAAAGCAATCAATTCCTATGAAATAACTAATGTTATCCTATGAATCCCTAACTATGAAATATAAGTTCCTTTAAAATTAACTCATATAATGAAAATTTAAGTTTTTCTCTTTTGTTGATGCACTTCATCATCTAAATCAATTTTATGTATATGTATGTCTAGTCTATGTAAAATTTAAATTAAATTACGATTGGATTTATCTCAATTTCAAGTAGCCGAGTTGCTCTTCTTGAATGAAATACTATTTACTGTCAGGAAAGGATTAAAAATTTGAAGGTTGAACTCCTTCCACTTTTAAATCCTTTCTTGCAGGGAATATTCGTGCAATTGGTAAAAAATGTTTCGATTGACGAATCGTTTCAGTAAAAGAAGAAAGAATAAATAATTTATAGCAATATTCCATGTTCAAATGAGCCAATATATCAATCTGAAAATTTTGTTAATTTTTTCATTCAATCTCAAACGGTGTGTATGTGTATGTTATTTATTTATTTAATTTTTAAAAAGTAGCGAAGTAGCGACTACATTTCAAAAGTAGTTTGTAGTTGCTACATTTTGAAAAAAGTAGTTGTAGTTGTAGTTAACTACATTTGTGCTAAAGTAGTTGTAGTTGTAGTTCGCTACAAAAAAAAATGTAGTTTTTCCAACCACTGCAAAAACTTATCGATCAGTAGCCCTTAGAGCAGTGGTTCCCAACCTTTTTCACGTCGCGATCCCTTTTTCACCAACTAAACAACCAGCGACCCCCTATGTGTCCCCCTGTGTGTGTGTGCGTATGCGCAAGCATTGCCTATATTTTGCACTAGCCGCCTTCGGCGACCAGCTGGTCGGCCTTTTTACGCCATTGGCCTTTTTGTGCAGGGTTACCGCCTTCGGCGGCTGCTTAAACAAATTTCGTGGCGGTATCAATCAATCTATATCTATCTATATCATTAGTAGTTTGAATAAAATATTTTCTAGACCTACCTCCAGTTCCGTCTATGGAATTTTTTTAAAGGAGGGGAGGGGAGACACAAACTGCGTATTCTTCATGCAAATTTTGTCGAAAAATAACAAAAAGCACTCCCACTTTTATGTGAAAGCATTGTTTTTTCAAAGTCATAGTGTGTGTGGGGGGGGGGGGGGCATTGACACCTCGTTGAAATTTTTTAAATGACGGGCATGTCCCTTTCTTGCTGTCCATCTACTATATCGACCTCTATATTTGTCTATCTATCTATCTGTCCATCTATACGATCTATGCATATCTACCTCTGACAGTAATTAACAATCTTTTTTTATTTATGTAAGTATTAATTCGAAAAAAAAAACATTTTTTGTCCACTCAATCTCTGTCTCTGTATCTAACCTAACCGCCAATCCTTAACAAAAACACAGATCATGCAAAAAATCGCGGGTTTTATTTATTTAATCAAAATAGCCCGCAAAAAAAAAAGGCTCTATGTTCCCCGTAGTGTGTAAAACGTAACGTTTGCAAAAAGATAAAAAACTATAAAAAGAAAAAAAAAAGGTGAAGAGAAGGCAAACGATTTCAGTTGGATCACGTGATGAGGTAAGTTCGGAATTCCGCCGGCCGGCAAGCGAACAGCTCGCGTTGTGTTCTGCCATTAAAAAAATTGTTTAAAAAAACTATTGCGTATTTTTAAAAACTTTTTTCTTCTGAAGGGGGCAGAATGTTTTTACTATTACCAACTAAAATTTTAGAATTGAGGGTTCAATACTTTTTGCGGGATTGGTTTCGAAAAAATTAAACCCAGAAAAAAATACAAAATATAGGTTTCTTCAAAAATTTATAAAAAATACAAAAACTGCTCTATCTTCAAACTTTTTTCATTCATCATATTTAAAATTAAATTTCCTACACTATAGTACAAAAAATATTTGTGTGGTGCGATTGGTTCGGGGCAGGGGCGGATCTAGAGGGGGGCCATGGGGGCCATGGCCCCTCCCAAAGCCTTGTGATTGTAGTAATTTTTTTCAGGAAAAAGAAAAAGAAAAAAATATTTTGAGACGATAACAAAATTTAACACATCTGTTTTACTGAAAAAGAAGGATAGGCCTTAACTGGGAGATAAATTATATCCCTATCCTCAAAACAAAACTTTTATTTTCCAAAATGTTTTTCCATCTTTTACATCATTTCTTGATTCCAACTACATACACTTGGACGATGTCTAAATGCTGCTGCCCTCAGAGTATACCTATTGTTTATAAGACCAAAGAGAGCCTAAATTTTCGTTTTTATGACTTTGATTTTGAAACTAGGGGGAGAATCCTCTTTTCCTATGCCCTTTCACAAATGCATTGATATGTAGCAAAAAATTGCATTTTACTTCTTTTATTTGGAAAAAATGTCAACGGAAACTAGCTTATCCAGCCCTTATCACTTAACTTGCTTAAAAGCAACTTAAATGAAATTTTTTGGGACTTCAATTACAAACGATTTTTGATAGGACCCCCTCCCTCCCTAGTTGATATCGTGATGATAGCTTTAAAAGGAGGTTTTTGGAGGAGCTCACGAATCTTCCATCTCTTTCTAAAATATGTATAAATATAGTTAAAAATCGAATTTTTAGAGCCTCAAAGGCAAAATATTTCCAGGAAGGAAGGATTCTAAGCACCTTCACACTTCCTTTAATGTAAGCAAACATTACCTAAAGGTGAATTTTTAGGCTGGACAGCTGAAGAGCTAGAAGAGCACCCCTCCTCTTCTAACTTCTCAATGTATAATGACAAAATATTTTGGAATCTAAGCTTTATTTTCAAAAAGTATTTTGGGGCCAGCGACCGGAACCTGACCTTTCTCTGTACATCATCAAAAATTGACAAAATGCGTTTTTAGTTTCCTAATTTTCAAAAAATACTCGGAAATTTAAACTTTGAAACATTTTTCAGGGAGATGCCTAAATTCACCCCTCATCCAATGTCTCGATCCCCGAAAATTGAGTTTCTAAAACTTCATTTTAATAAAATTTCTGGGGAAATCAGAGTTTGTTCAAAAATTTCGGATGGCCCCTCCCAAAACAAGCGGCTGGATCCGCCACTGGTTCGGGGTCTGTGAGGTAAAAAGTACTAAAAAGTGCAAAAAAACACATAAAACATTAAATAACTTTTTTCTAATTAAAATATCAAAAATCGAAGCCCGAGGTGCACATTTTCGGCAAAATCTGCACCTGTGTACCAAATTGCATCTTTCTAGGCCTTACCGTTTTCCCGGGATGCGCGCCACAAACACATACACACACACACACACACAAACATCTTATTTTATTATATGTGCTAGCCGCCTTCGGCGACCAGCTGGTCCACCTTTTTACGCCATTCGCCTTTTTGCGCCAGGGTTGCCGCCTTCGGCGGCTGCTTAGACAATTTAGCGACGGTATTAATCAATGTTTTTCTTTATATATCAATATTATCATTTGCCTTTTTACGCCAATGTTGCCGCCTTCGGCAGCTGCTTAAATAAATTTCGTGGAGATATCAATCAATCTATATCTATCTATATCATTAGTAGTTTGAATAAAATATTTTCTAGACCTATCTTCAGTTCCGTCGTTTGGAATACTTTTAAAGGAGGGGAAGGGAGACACAAACGGCGTACTCTTCATGCAAATTTTGTCGAAAAATAACAAAAAGCACTCTCACTTTTATGTGAAAGCATTGTTTTTTCAAAGTCATGATGTGTGTGGGGGGGGGGGGGGCATTGACACCCCGTTGAAGTTTTTTAAATGACGGGCATGTCTCTTTCTTGCTGTCCATCTACTATATCGACCTCTATATTTGTCTATCTATCTGTCTGTCTATCTATACGATCTATGCCTATCTACCTCTGACAGTAATTAACAATCTTTTTTTATTTATGTAAGTATTAATTCGGAAAAAAAAACATTTTTTCCACTCAATCTCTATCTCTGTATCTACCTAACCTAACCGCCAATCCGTAACAAAAACACAGATCATGCAAAAAATCGCTTGCTTTATTTATTTAATCAAAATAGTCCGCAAAAAAAAAAGAAAAAAAAAAAAAAAAAAGGCTATGTTCCCCGTAAAAAAAAAAAAAAAAAAAGGGTGAAGAGAAGGCAAACGATTACAGTTGGATCACGTGATGAGGTAAGTTCGGAACTCAGCCGGCAAGCGAACAGCTCGCGTTGTGTCCTGCATTAAAAAAATTGTTAAAAAAAACTATTGCGTAGTTTTAAAAACTTTGTTCTTCTGAAGGGGGCGGAATGTTTTTACTATTACCAACTAAAATTTTAGAATTGAGGGTTCAATACTTGTCGCAGGATGGGTTTCGAAAAAAACTAAACTCAGAAAAAAATGTAAAATAAAGGTTTTTTCAAAAATCTATAAAAAATACAAAAAATGCTCTATCTTCAAAATTTTTTCATTCATCATATTTAAAATTAAATTTCCTACATAATAGTACAAAAAATATTCGTCTGACGCGATTGGTTCTGGATCTGTGAGGTCAAAAGTACTAAAAAGTGCTAAAAATAACATAAAACATTAAATAACTTTTTTTTAAATTAAAATATCAAAAATCGAAGCCCGGGGTGCACATCTTTGGCAAAAACTGCACCTGTATACCAAATTTCATCTTTCTAGGCCTTACCGTTTTCCTGGGATGCGCGCCACAAACACACACACACACACACAAACATCTTATTTTATTATATGTATAGAAGAAGATAGATAGAAGATAGATGATAACACAAGGTGCTTGAGGTATTTTATTACTGCTTAATGACTTTTTTTTATTTCGACAATGATTACGGAAATAGAAAAAAGTAGCATTGTTAAAAATACGTTTCGACGCTTTCAAATTTCTTGCGTCCTAGCAGTCGCGATTTGCGAATGCAGGATTTGGTTTTCGGGGAAGCTGAATTCATAAAAATCTTACATAGTCTTAGCGTCTCCAATTTTCATTGAAGTGAATAAAAGCATTTTCCTTTTTCCAAGGACGTCGCGTGGTCAAAAAATTGGGAGGAGGGCGTTTGGCAGCCATTCATATTTTTCAAACGTAAAAAAAGCAAGAGAGATGTCCAATGTTTTCTAGGAGGGGGAGGGTGTCTAGCATATGGGCAATAAAATTAAGAGAATTGCCTTATGTAAACGAAGAAAGAGAAAAAAAAAATTAATTTGAATTTTGACATCTTGAATTCAAATTATGTTTTTCGCAATCACGAGTGTGTGTATGCAGGCGTGTGTGTTTGTGTGTACGGGTTATGTGTATGTGTGTGTATGAATATGTGTGGGGGGGTATGTGTATGTGTGTGTAGGCATATGTGTTTGTGTCTGTGTGCATGCATGAATGTGTGGGTAGTTGTGTATGTGTGTGTGTATGTGTGGGTGTCTGTATGTATGCGTGTGTGTAAAAGTTTGTATGTGTGTATGTGTGTGTATGTGTTTGTGTGTGTGTGTGTATGTGCGCGTGTATGTATGCGCGTGTGTGTAGGACATGGATGCAACCTGGAGACGGCTTTCGCTATAGGAGCAGCATCGTGAGAAGCCAGCCGGTCCACGGTGATGGTGCGGAGGGTGGCGGTGGGAAAAATCAGCGTAACGCCAAAAACAGTCAAATGAGAACAATAAGCAATCGTGATTGCTCAAAAAAATATGAATTTACAGTCGTAAGTCCATTCGCGAAGGTCCTCCCCCGGAAAATGTTCGAAATTGTAGTTCTAAAATTGTAGTTTACACTATTTCTGGTGATATTCGGAGGAGAAGAGGTTCGGAGACTTATATGAATGAACGGCTCAAGTTCGGAAACTCTGCCTTTGAAGTTTCTTGTAACTGAAGTTCTAAAAATGAAGTTTTAGACATTTTTTAACGATAGGGGAGGGAGGAAGAGGATCGGAGATGCTCTCTAATTTTTCGAAGATAAATATGATCGGTCTCAAATAAGCTCAGGCGTAGACAATCTTTGTTAAAATTACGGGAAGAGAAGGGGTTCGGGTGTCTTTTCCCCGGAAAATGTTTAAATCTGAGTTTCTGAAAACGCAATAATAGGCCATCTTTGTGAACGTTCGGAAAAAAGTTGGGATTCGGAGCCTCTGTCTCAAATTTTTCAGAATTAAAGTTCGGGAAAAAAAAATTAGACGAGTCTTAATGATGTGGGGGAAAAGAGGATAGGAGGTACTTCCAAGGAAACTTTTTGAAATTTAAGTTCGAAAATTAGAATTAGTGTGCTATCTTTGATGACAACAAGAAATGTTCGGAGACCCTCACCCGGATTTTTTGAAATTTAAGTCCTAAAAACGAAATTTTATACGATCTTTAAAATTATGTGAAGGGGAACAGTAGGCCCTCCTCTGAAATTTTTTTCGAAACTAAAATCCCCAAAAGCTATTTTTCATGAAGTTAGGGGACGGGATAGAGTTTGGGGCTCTTCCCTGGGGGGGAATATTTCCGAATTTATGACCCAAAAACGCAACTATAGGGCATATTTCAGGATGAGGGTTGGGGTTTGGAGAATCTCTCACACAAATTATTCGAAATTGAAGTTCCAAAATTGAAATTTTAGTCGATTTTGGATCATGTTAGATCAGGTTGGGAACCCCTGCCTTAGAGGGTATAAGAGCTGACTTTATTTTGGTGTCAACAGCTGAAAAAGGGGTGGCGCAATCGAACGTTCTTTTTTTCCATTGTGATCGGCATATTTCAAGAAGTAATGCTACGTTCTGGATGAAGTTTGGAATAAATGTGAATTCATATGTAAACAGGTGTTGGTTCAATTTTGGCACCAGTTGCTCCAAGAGGTGCTGATTTTTTTTTTTTTTTTTTTTTTTTTGTGAATAAAAAAAAAAAATAGCTTTATAAATGCAACAATAAGAAAGATAAATAGTAATAAACTGTCATCTGCATATTTCTCGTGATTTTAATTGCATGGAAATGATCTGAAGTATTATCTCAAAATGATTTAAAATTTTTAACTGTTGCCATCTTATGTTTGTTTACAAATAAAGTATTTGTAATTAATTCAAGCAAATCTTTTGAAATAACTTTCAATTTTCGCTCTTTGCTTTGATTTTGCGATAATTCAGACATTGGGATGGTCGTCAAGTTTTTGCTTGTGTAATTTTGTTTTTGTTGGGAATATTGCTTCCTCGTCAAGCATGGGGAGGGATCAGAATTATAAGAAAGATATAGAAGTTTTGTGATGGCCACAACATACTAGTTTTCATTTTGAGTTGAAACAAAAAAGTTCCTTGTTGCACCGAAGCCCTTGTTTTCCTGCAGATGTGCGGAGCTGAGAATTTAGGCGAGCCTTAAGTGTCAGGCAATGGTGTCAGGCCCTGAGCCACTAAGCTGAATGATGAATTCCCTAATTTCGTGACGCATGCGCATTGCGTACGTCACACAGTTCTTTTTCGTTAGGCTAAAACTAAGGGAAGTGTTATTATTGTATTGAGGTTGACATTTGTATAATTAATCAAAATGTTTATCAAATTAAAACATCATGATGATTCTATATTCCTTAATATCGCTTTATTTTCAAAATCTTTGAGTGTTTTATGAGGTTACGCTTTGAATAAGGTATGTATTTTTAAATTTTCAGTTCTTCCATGTCATAAGTAAGTGTACAGTTAATTAGTGTCCTACTGTAATTGAAATTGTTATTATGCATGTTTTAACGCAATTTAGTTTTATCTTGCAAAAATTCAAGTATTATTTTACGATAACTTGCGTTGTCCAAGAAGAAAAGGTTATAATGTGACTCCCAGTTCATATTAATATTTTCTGTATGCAAATCATGTAAAAGTTTTAAGACCAGCAAATTGGAAGCTGGATGATTTTAAAATGCTGACTGAAAACTAAGTACGGCTAAGTAAGTTAATGGTATTGTATCTTTTTTTTTTTTTTATTATTATTATTTATTGATAGTGATTTGTATGAATTCGCATGCGTTGTTCCTCAGTAAATAACGCTCAGGAATTGAGTTTTTATGATTCACCTCGCATTAAACTTTTTCATGCCTTTTTATCAACTTTTTGTCGACCTTACATATTAGTTAATGCATCAAGATATAAGTTTTAATTTTTTCTCTACATAATTTTTCTTCATAGACAACTTATCAGGAGAAATAATGTTTATTACATAAAGGTACCCTTACAATTTCAGCAAATCTCGATGAAGCAGGCAATAAAATGGCATCTTCCATTACAATTGTCAAAATGTCAATGTTAAGTATAACAGTGAAATACAATATTGCATTGCTTGTGCTGTAATGCATTACATTGTGATGAATAAACAGATTTAATTGCTGTGCTAGAAAGTAATTGCCTAGTGAAAGTGCCAAGCTTTTCCTGTCTGACTTGGGTAGTTACATACTGCTTTTAAAGCTACTTTACAACTCATTGACAGTTAAATTCAACATATGTATAATATTTTGACTGGCGAAACTATTTGGATGTAAGAAATGTGGCTTGTGTGTTTATCAAAAGCAGTCTATGCAATACTCGAAATTAACAGTGGTCCGCTGGTCCAGGACCACAGAAACATCAATCGGACCAGCAGAATAAAAATTTTAGTGGTCCATGAGACCAATAAAGTTTACTTTCTTCCACAAATTGTAAGAATCAAGCTTTTTTTGAATTTATTATAAGTTAGCTTCAATTAGCAACGTTTAGGTTTTCTTTGCAAGAAAAGATCAGCATTGTTACACATTGTTTCTACCTCTTGCGTTTTGGGGTGATTCTCAAAAAAATGAGCCTCTGAAGGCACTTTTTAATTTAATGAAATATAATTTTTTAAGCACTTTAAAAAAAAATAGACTTCCAAAGTATATGAAAACAAAATGCAGACTTAGAAGCAAATTTTTATTAAGATAAATAAATACCTTTGTGCTAAACAGTAAACAGGACCGATCCTATACTCAATTCAGCGAGAGCTGATAGAGGAAGTAAACAAAGAGGGTTACTACTTTCATGACTTACTCGCCCGATTGACAATGCTGTTCGCATTGAAAGCGGGGACATTTCGCTTATCTGATTGGCGCTGCTTTCAATCATCCCACCGCCAAGCAGACAGCGGTAACGCCAATTGTCACGTTGCTTTGTTTACGTCCACTATCAGCTCTCGCTAAATGGAGTATAGCAGGTGTGCAGAGTGTGCGCCGTGCAAGGGCGGCCGCAGGCCACATCATACAGTTCTTATAATCAAGCAAAATTTCTCAAGAATTTCTCACAAGATAACTTATAATAAGTAGAATAAATATGTTGATTTTTAAATGTTCAATTATCAAAGTAACTCCCGATTTCCCGACAGCATAGCATAGTTTAAGAAAAATAGAATGTTAGGGAACATGGTGTTGGTTCATTGTCCATTAATATCTACTCTTAAAACACATGCTTCATTTGGTTACAAAGTTTGACAGAACCGGTAATCAGGAATGAATACAGGGGAGGGGAAACGCCCCCTTCTGAAGCATGAAATGGTGCCGTCTAAAAGGAGCACCGAGGGCGGCCACTAATGTTACCCCCCCCCCCCAAGCTTTTATAGACCTAAACAATGAAGACATATTTTATTTATTAAAAAAAGAAAAGCTATACTGATTAGATACTCTCGCAAGCATTTCAAACAACAAACTATATGTAACAAACTCTGTTTAACAATCGTGGATGCGTGGAGAGAAAGTGGAAAATTGCGACTCCCTTGAGAGTAACATATATGAATGACGAACTACGACAGTTTTTCTGATTAAAATCTTGAATGAACTGCCCGGTTTCAGATCAGGTAGGAGGACAGGGCCCTTGCCCCGGGAAGCAAATTTAAATGTAGCTCCAAAACTAAGATCCAAAAGGATGCCATGATCTCCTTGACGAAACTAAAGAAGGTTAAAATTGCGTTTCTATGACTACTTTCAGAGAATTTCGCTGGTTGAACCATCGATCTTAAGGACCCAATTAAGTCTCTGATTCACCTCTTCCACCTTAACTTAATCAAACATAGCCTAAAAATGTTGGCTTCAAAATCCAAAACGTGTTTTCAGATGACAGCCCTTCCTATCATCAAACGTCATATAAAATTGCTTTGGCATTTTTCGAAATTTTTGCAGTGGAGGACACCGAAATCCATTCGCAAACATTACTACCAAAGACAGTCTCAATTAGTGTCTTTAGAGAAACCCCTAATTCCACCCCCTCTCACTTAATGTATTGAAAAAGAAACTAAAATTGCGTTTTTCAAACATGAATTTCAAAAACTTTTGGGGAAAGACCCTGGATCCCCCTTCTCTCCAACGTAATCACTATACATGAAAATTTCGTTTTTAGACGGTTCCGTGGAGCCACAGCTTCCTGCCTAAACTAGCCTGAAATTGACTTCAGTTTCAAAAACACAGTTTGTGAGGGCACACTGAACCCCCCGCCCGCTCTTAGTCAATTCGTTATCAAACAATGCTTAAAATACGATTTTGGGACTTATATTTCTAAAGAATTCCGGAGGAGAACTGCCAGGCTTATGTAACTTTTCACGGCGCTAGGGCATATCCAGCAACCGTCGAGGTGAGGTGTACAAAAGTCTATAGTTATATTTTTCAGATATTAATGTTGAAAAATATCCGAAAGATCCGTAGAAGCTTCCCAATTTTGTTAATGTCACCAAAGATAATATAAAATTGAGATTTTAGAAATATCCGCTTAAGAGCTCCAAAATCCTTCCTTCCCAAAAATAGCCTATAATGGATAACAATTTCGAAAAATATTTTGGTTCAGAATATTTTAACGTTTCCCCTATTGTTTTCAAATCTACCCAAAAACGGGTTTTTGAAAAAATAGTGCCGAGAAATTACCAGCCGCCAGATCCCCTACCGTCACAAAAGACGGCCTAAATTTGCGTTTTAAACTTATATTTCGAAATCTTTCGATGGGAGACGATTGAATCTCCCTCCCTCTTGCAACGTCAACAAAGGTAACCCAAAATTGCGGGTTTAAAATTTCAGTTTTGGAGATTTTTCGGGAAGAACGCCGATCCTTCCTAAGCTACGGTCTTAAAAAATAGCTTCAAATTGATTTCAATTTTGAAAGAATTTTAGGAAAGAACTGCAACATTACTTTCACCTAAAGTCTAGAAAAAGTTCCTAAAATTGCGATATTTGACGTCAATTTTGAAAACTTCTCCATGCACCTTGACTATACCCGACTCTTTTGTCATTGCAACCAAACACAACTAAAGATTAACTAAAAATATTTTTCATACGCCAATTTCGATAATTTTCTTGGAGCAATCCTCCTCCCCTGAACCCCTGATACCTCCCTTCCCGCTTCCCCTTTCTCAGTCCCTGCTCTGATGTCACCGAAGAAAAACTATAAAATGCGAAAAGTAACAACGTATAAAAAACAAATTCGCAGATGGTAATCTGCGAATTTGTGCTTTTTATACGTTGTTACTTTTCGTTTCCTTACAACAGCACAAAGGTATTTATTTATCTTACTATAAAATGCGTTTTTACGACTAGTAAATTTTGGTATCTATTACTTTCTTCAAAGACATAAATTGTACCTAAGGATTTTCTTACAAAAAAAATTTGTTCCTTTTTATAAGATCATTCTTCTGCCCCCCCCCCCTTTTTTTAAATTCGAACTTGGCATAGAAATTTAAAGAAAGATTTATATAGACGTTAAAGATAAGTCAAAATATGCAAATTACTCTTGAGGGGGCGGCACATTAGGTCTTAGCACACGGGCGGCCGACACCCTAGGATCGGCCCTGACAGTAAAGTAAGAAAAATATGTTTAAAAAACAGCACAAATTTGCCAATTACAGTAGACACGTGTTTCGGCGGTACAGGGAACGCCTTTTTCAATTCAAAAAGTAATAAGCTAATGGATGAAAAGACATCCGACAAAAGCCGGCTTTTGTCGGATGACAATTAAAAAATAGATTTTGGATTATTTTATCAATATTAATTTTAGTATATCTAATATAAAATAATGATGATTTAAGTAAATTTACTGTTTACTAACTGCAAATTTAGTTTTTATAATTTCTTGCATTACTCTACACAATAGTAAAAAATCCCTCTCTCTTATAAAATAGGAGGTTGTTTGATACAACTAATTCATTTAATAGGTACATAACAGTCCCTTGTAAGATATAAAAGCTAAAAAATTAAAATATCAACATATATTTCACAGAAAAAACATTCTGAAGCTAATTTTTATTTTATTTAATGCTGTGTGATGTCCCGTGCGTTACCCTAAGTTTTTTAATTTTTCCAGCTAACCAAAGTCTTCAAAAAATAATGCTGTTTTGGAATAATACATGCTTTAATATAGTATCAAAAAATAACAGTTAATCCCATGTTTAATTAATAGTTACTTGAATAACCCACAAAATTACTTGTGATTGTCCCGTGCATTACCCAGAGAATCACCCTTTGTCTACATTGAAAAACTACTAATTGACTCCATATGTAATGTTTCTTTATTTTGTTTCATTCTTGGTTTAGTTTTTTATTATTTGAAAACCAGGAAGCAAGAATTGAGCACTAAAAGTTTGTATGGACCAGTGAAATTTTGTATTCGTCCACTGGATCAATAATTAGTACTTATTGAGATTTTTATCTTTGAGTTAATGTGTTAATAATGTTAGTTAATAATAATAGATAATATTTGTTGGTCAACGAAATTTTGATATATTTTGAAGATAAAAGTAATTTTTTCAAAAGGATCCCTAATATTTAAATTGAATTTCAATCTCGTATGAACGTTAATGATACCATATACCCAATTTAACAATTTCCTCAATTTAATGATGCATTTCATTGGTCCGGATCCGACTGCATTGAATGTCTATGCTCCTTGATTTAACGATAAATTTTCCAGTCCCTTGACAATCGTTTAATCGGGATTGCACTGTATATGAATCAGTTATAAGGTTATCCTGCTTACAAGGTCAGTTTCACAAAGTCCTTTGGGGCAGGGTTCGTTGATTTAAATTAAGTGATTTTTTTAAAAAAAACATTGATTTTAATCAATCGATTTGAATTAAGTGATTTTTTAAAAGAAAATCATAAAATCAGTTGATTTTTTTTTATAAATTAATTTTGCATTTTTTTTGAATGTATTGTTCTAAATTTAACTACACTGCATTATACTATCTCAACTTCAACAGGCAAAGCTGCATAGGTCCCTCTTTCTGTGTGTGTAACAGATTTTCACTCTTGCCATATTGCTTTTACTCCAAAATTACAGTTCAGAACAAAATAAAAATGTCCAGTTTTTCTTATACACCATGACTAAAATAGTTGAAAGTTATTTGTTCAACATATTATTTTAAACTAAGAAACGTACACATGATGAAGGAAATCTTTAGCAAAGCATAAAACAAAATCACGTCTTTTCTAAGCAGGGACCGCGTTAAGCATTCGCCAATGCGCCAAATACGATAAAATCGGAAAATCGGTGAACAAAATTCGAATTTGGCGAATTAATTGACGAACAGAAAATTCTCTAAAATATACACAGAGGAAAAAAAAAATCTCCCTTCAGAAGTCAATCTAGAAAAAAATTAAGTCCGTTCACAAAATTTGGACCCCTAAAAACCGGTCCCTTCACAAAATTCCGACCCCTAACAACGAACCTTTCCCAAAACTTCCAGACTAGCAATCACTGAAAGTTGTTTTATCCTCGGAACACTCCGAGCAGATTGAGGTGCGCGCATGCGCGTTAGCATCGGATCGGAGAAAGGATGACGTTTGCCTCTCGCCTCTTTGCGTCACTCTACTTGCGCCTCTCGCTGATTGGATATCGAGTGCGCAGCGTGGCTACCGAGTAGAGTGTTGGCGGATGCCTTGTTGAATGGCGCGTTTGTTTCATTGTGTTCGATGTCTGAAACATCGGAGTAAGATAGGAATGCAGTCTTTACTTCGTTAAAAGCTTTTATTTCTACTCTCAAATTTATTAAAGAATGATAAATATCACTTGAAGTTGTTTTTAGTCATTTTTTCCTTTGAAAAATTACATATGATTTGTGGAAAAACTACGTAATTTGCATTTTTTTTCTCACCAAATTCCTAAAAACGGGCAAAAATTCCTGGATATACCCCTGCCCTTATCCTCAAAAAATTGTCAAAAATTAAGTTATATTTCACTTTCTGATTAAATATTTCTGCTGACAAAAATACATTTAAAATGAGTAAAAATTAGTCTTTGACTAAAACTTTTGAAATTTGGCTAACACTTTAAAAATTTGGCGAATTTACTGGCGAACGATTCGAAATCCTTAGCGCGATCCCTGCTAAGCATTGTAACGCTTTTATAAATTTTTTAAAATGTATTGAATTGTGAGAGAACTTATCTTAATTTTAAAAGTAAGCTGAATGGATTCATCTATTGTATGAAATATATTATATTTACAAATGAAAAGTAATTAATATCTACAAATTTTAGATTTCTAAAAAAAAATCATATTTAAATTTAAAAATTTTTTTTAATCACGAACTTTGCTTCGGGGTGACCTTATATTCAGGTCCGACTCTAAGAGAGTATTTTTGATGACGGTTCGATAAATAGGCTGCAATCAAAATTGTTAAATTGAAAGAGCTTTAACATTGCAAAGAAATCGGGTCCAGTGGGAAGTATCGTTTAACCCAAGTTATACTGCATTGAAACTAAATTGTAATATTTATTAATCATTTTGTCTTTTTTTTTTTTTTTTCAGATTGTAAAATATGGCTTCTTTTGAAAAAACCATGGCATTAAGCACTCTGAAAAAGGAAAATTCTTGCGCTCTCCATATATCACTCTCTTTTCTGAAAGAATCAAGTTCTGCCTTTTTGAATGATAATTCTTCATTCCTTAGTAAGTATTTCAATATTAACATTCAAAACATTTGTTAAGAAATGGACAATGTTAGAACTAAGAATTTAAATCTGAATTTAATAAGGCTCGTAGTATGTTTATAGGATGGGTGAGTGATAACTTAGGTACCATTTTTTCAATGTATACACAGTCAAATCTTGCTATCTCGAACCTTCTTATCTTGGGATGAATGAAGAAAAATTGCCTAGCAAATATTGATGTAACTGCATAAAAGTGACACATGACTTATTCTTCTAGAACCCAATGTCTGCTGAGGAAGTAGCACATTTGTATTCCCAGATATCATTTTAACGCATCTTTTGTTTACTTTAATCTGAATTATCTTTTCATAAATATTCAATTTAATTTTATTTGGATCTTTAAAAATAATTGCGTAATAATGGTGAATGCTTATTGCTGTTTTTAATTTAAAGATTTATAAATCAATAAATTGTTTGCGTAATGCCGTTGAATTTACCTTGCGCAAAGGGCATGTTGGTCCACTTCACAAGGTTAAAAAAATTATATAAATAAATTTAAACCGAAATTTTTAAAAAAGATTAGAGATGGTGGGAAATGTTTGAAACTTACTGTTGAAAATCAAACTGCTCATTAAATATTTCAATGAGATAAAAATGAAAAGTGAAAAGCAAACCAACATGCCCTATCTCTCCCTATTAAGTGTCATCAATACCTGAAAGGGTCTGCTCTAAAGTTATTTCAAATCATGTTGATTTGATGTGGAATGACCCTGGTTAAATGTTGGTTTTGTGAAATGAAGATTATCATCACTGAATTCTATATCCTTGACTTAAAAAAAAAAGAGTGAGCTCTCAGTGACCATTTTAAAATTCCATGATTTAAACCTGTTTAACAAATTTTTGTTCATTTATTCACATAAAGTTTTCATTTCACCTTATGTGATCGATCTATTGTGCAGTTAACAAGATATTTAGGGGTTAGAATTAGCAGTCAAGAAAGTTAAGTACATTGCAATCATTTAGTAAATGATCTTTAGACTGCATCTACTTTTTTGTGCTATTGTACATTACATGCATGGCTATTATTGTACTGTAACTGAATTCAATGTCTAACTTCAACAGCAAATTTTCTGGTGTTTTTGCATGTTGACATCTCTTGTGAGTTGTTGGGTGTTGGATTACCATAAATTCCCACAACCTCGAATTTGCACTAAAATTATAATAAGTGTTGCATTCCTTACTATTATATGATTTTAATTTTTTTTAATTTTATTTATTTTTTACTAGTGGCACCCGCACGCCTTCGCCCGTAATAGAAAAATTAAAAGTCTTTTGGTTTGCCTGTATATTTACAAATAATGTATGGTGAATTTTCTCGCCAATTGGCTTGTACCGACATTACAGTTCCACGTTATGATAATTTCGTATCTCGCCAATTGGCTTGTGCCCATGTTACGGTTCCATGATAATTTCGTAATTTATGATAGTTTTTTTCTTAAAATTGGAATAAAAAAAGAACCACATCGAATTTTCGAAAAATCGCTTCGAGGTGCACACCCCCATGCTACAAACTAACTTTGTGCCAAATTTCATGAAAATCGGCCGAACGGTCTAGGCGCTATGCACGTCACAGACATCCAGACATCCTGACAGAGAGATTTTGAGCTTTATTATTAGTAAAGATAACTGATAAGGTACAGGGAAACTTCGGTAAGTCGAACTTCGATGAGCCGAAGTTTTTTTTTCGCTTAAATTATTGCTTACTTCATTTCTTTCGATAGAAAACAAAAAGCTGCTCATAAGGGAAGTCACAGCTTTTATTTATTGCAGCCAGAAAATTAGGTGGGAAATAGCACAGGGAGGGTTTTGCTTACAGTACTGAACATAGTTTATGAACGCAGTAGAATACATATATTGTCCGTTTTCCAAGAGAAGGCACTTAGCCACGCCCCCTCGAACGCAGAGTTCCATTTCATGCGGGTGGGGGGGGGGGATCGGTACGCAATCCACGCTCTTCTAAAGGATAAAACTAGACAGATTTAACTTGGGCGTGCATTTTAATTTGCAAAAAAGTCTTAGTGTGATTTACATCACTTTCTTCACTTGTCTCTTGTCATTTTAGTTATTCTTCCATTTTAAAAACTGCTGCTTTTAAAATAAAGTGCTATGATCCGAACATACCTTCTGCCGAATACAGCGAAATAGAATCATCGGATACCACGTGACGGGGGAGGAGTCAAGTGCCTTCTTGTGAAAAACGGAGAATACATACATTATTCAGTCGCCCTCTATAATGAACACCCCCATAATCTGAACACTTTTGTTCGGTCCCATGAGTGTTCAGAATAGAGAGAATCCAGTGCACCTCGTCATTAGTTAGTAAGAATAACATCAGGTTGGGAAGGTGTCAACAACATCTTTTATTTAAAAAATAAATAAAAAATAAAATAAAATAAAATGAAAACTGCATAGAGGTACAATATCTACACTTCGCCTACTTGGAGTACCATTTCGATCTGTGAAACCCAAAACAGAGTTGAAGACGAAACGCCTAACAAAAAAGTTTCGGCCATTTTTCGATTGGCGGTGCCAGAATAAATGACGGTGCAAGAAAAGCAGCAGATGTATTGCATGTTTTTATAGAATGACATCCGAATGTCCCCGACTCCCTGTTTGAGGTTTTAAAAATATCTGAGGACTATTAAATGAGAAGAAAAAAAAATTCTACACTCAAAGCTATGTTTGATAACAGATTAAAAAAATATATTAATTTGAATTTTTGCATCTTGAATTCAAATTATGTTTTTCGCAATCGCGAGTGTGTGTGTGTATAAATGGGCATTTGTGTGTTTGTGTAGGTGCATGTGTGTGGGTGCGTGTGTGTGTATGTATGCACGTGCGTGTTGTGTATGCAGTGCTGTGTGTGTAAGTGCGTGTGTGTAGGCGTTCGTGTGTGTAGGCGTTCGTGTGTGTGTG
The DNA here is from genome assembly GCF_026930045.1 of Uloborus diversus. NCBI lineage: Eukaryota > Metazoa > Arthropoda > Arachnida > Araneae > Uloboridae > Uloborus > Uloborus diversus. The sequence goes on from NC_072735.1 coordinate 104,482,578, forward strand.
TGTATGTAGGCATATTGTGTCTGTGTGCAGGCATGAGTGTGTGTATGCGTGTGTGTGTAGGATGTTGACACAGCCTAGAGACGATTTTCGCAAGAGGAGCAGCACCGTGAGGTCGGTCGACGCGACGGTGGTGCTGGCAGAGGGTGCTGGTGGGAAAATAAAATGATAGGAATTTAAAACAGGCAAGTGAGAACAATTAGCAATCGTGATTGTTTAAAAAAAAATAAGAAAGTAAAAATTGTTATATCATACATAAAACTATAAACTTGTTTTCCAACCTATACAAGCTCTTGAATTTATAGAACTATATTCTACATTTATTATGTCAAGTATATATCATCGTCTTAGAGCAACAGTAAGACATCTAATCCCAGGAATAACAGTAAGATATCCAACTGGTTCCCTTGAAGCGACGATATTATCTTTGATACATTACTCTATCACTTTTTTGCTCATATTTTCAATTTAATGAGTGTCAGTGATGGTATTTATTTTTTCTATATAGTTTGCTTTTTTTATTCAATGTGCCGAATTTTCGATAACACGAATTTTTTTCGCTGTCCCTGCAATTTCGACTTATCGAATACTGTATTACTATCAGAAAATCAAGTGATAAGATAATCAAGACGTTAGTTAATCTGATTTTTAAAATTCAAATTATAGTTAAGTTTTAATGTAGATTAGGATAGTATTTCATGCAAATATACATTCTAATGTGTTGTAATTATCTATATTTGATAATTTAAATAAAGGATGTATATAAAACTAGCTGTGTCACCCGGCTTTGCACGATCTACCTCAAAAATAAAAGTTATGTAAAGTGGCGCTTTTTTTTTTTTTTTTTTCGGGCCTCTTTCATATTTGAATATAAATTTAATTCTTTATTCAAGGGTGAGTTAGGCAAAATAATTACTTGCAGAAAATTTTCCACCTAGGATTTGTGTTCGCTGAAAGCTTTTCATTTTATCTGTCTGTCAATGTCCAAACTTTTAAGATTTTTTTAAAAATAAATATTAAAATGTCTTATCATGAAAGGCAAAACTTTTGTTTTATTTGACATGCATCATAAATTTTATGCTTCTTTAATTTAGAGAGTATGAAATTAGTGATCAATATTTATTGTTCTGCTTAACTTTTGCATGTTTTTTATTTTAAGGTCCTTGGAATTTTCTCGCGAAACCCTACTCTATCTGTTGATATCCACATATTGATGTCATGGACACCATGTGGCACCCGTAACCTCCTCTTACGGTGTCCCAGGGTGCCGCAGCACCCAGTTTGAGAACCCCTGCACTATGCTATTATTTCAGTTATAACTGGCTGCGTTGCCCGGCTTTGCCCGGTCCACCTTGAAAATACAAATTGTGTCAAGTGACGTATATTCAACAATCAGGCTTAAATAAATAAAAAAAATCATGCAAAATTTCTGTTCCAAACAATGATGACAGATATTAAAATACTTTTAAGAAATTAAATCGAAAAAGATGGATTTATAGAAAGCGTAACCATGGAAACACAAAATAAAATAAGTTTTAGGAATTAAAATGCAAAAGAAAATGGTTAAACAATTGGAATGGAAATGACATTTTTTGAACTTGATTTATAATGGCTTGTAACTTTTTTTCCTTTTGAGATAAAAGCTTATTTTTTCGACCATAAGTCGAGATAGATCTGGAGTAAAAAAATGTCGCTTTTTCCAATTTTCTCAAAAAGAAAACTGCGGGACAATTCCTTCACATTTTATTGATAGATTTAATGAAGAAAGTAGTGCCTAAATGTCAGCTAAGCCTAAACAAATTCGAGCTAAAAAAACAAATAACTCCCTCCGTGAGTAGGTTAGAGCATTGAAACAAATTGTGTAGAACGCGGGAAATTCTACCCTTTTTAACAATATATAATATTAATATGCACAAGTAATTTTTCACCCCCATATTCAGGAATTTATGAAAATTGGGCCTAAATTGGAATTTTAAAAAAAGAACTATTCATCGAGTTTTTTTTTTTCGAACTGGTCTGCAAACCTTTCCAGGACTTAAAGGAACAAACTGTGAAAATTTCAGCAAAATCGGCCTGGTAGTTCTCGAGTTTTGCGAGTGCAAACACACAGACGCTTTTTGCATACTTTATTTTATACTATATAGAGATGAACTCTTCTTATTTCCTATTTTTATTCCTTCATTTTTTCCCCTCCCCCTGTGATGAAACTATCAGGATATTAATTTTCTTTTTCAAATATCAGTGTTCGCTCGTTTGTGATGTTGCATATTCACACAGGGAATTTTCCCACCAGAATTGAGTGGCAACCCTTCTCGTGTAGGTGCTTAGTGTTTCGTGTAGGTGCTTTTTCACAGATTAAGTGACTTTTCCACCAATTAAATGGAGAAATCTGTGCTGAAAAGAAATGCAGTAAACTCTGGATTATCCACTGTCTTTCGTACTTTCAAAAAGAAAAAAATTTTCTGAGATAATAAACTCAATGAAGAAAAATGCACCCAATTTAAACTTAGCAAGTGCAAAATCTATTTTTAGACATTCCTATTTGTTTCTTCCTCCTTACCCGACTAGTTAAAACCTTATTTTTGGATCTATACTATTTGCTGCATTAGATCTATTTTACTTAACCGATTTTTAAATCTAAGCTACTTAGGTGCATGAGTGAGTGATAAGGCTCTTCCAATGACAAAACTTCTAAGAGCGCCAAAACCTGACTAATTGAAATCTACAATTTTTAGATCTACACTTCTTACCAGGGCCGGATTTGGAAGTGTGGAGGCCCCAGGGCAACGAAGGAGTGGAGGCCCCTAATCGGGTTCGAAAAGATCATCTTTTCGAAAATATACGATACTTTGATATATGTCCGAATATTTTGATATATATGTATATATCAGATATTTTCGATCAGCACTTTAATAACCCCATGCAATCTATTGCTAATAGAAAGTTATAACAGATTTTTAATAATTATTTCAGAATTCTTTGTTATTATTAAAAAATGTCAAAAAAAAGAGGGAAGCGGGAGAAAATCGACGTGTTCAATAGATATTTTCGTTAAAAAATTTTTGATCTCAAGAAGTGAAAAGTTATAAGGACAGACCTGCAAAATTAACCATTTCTCGTTTTTTTTAAACTTTATTTCTCTTTAACTCATAGGTATAAATTACAAATTAAATGAATAAAAAAATATATATATTGCCACTGAAATGCTCGATCAAATAAAAAATTGATAGTAAATGGATCCTTGCGATCAGGGCTTTCTGTTATATCGATAATGTTATTTTTGTGCAAGCGTTCTTTGTAGAAATACAAAAAAAAAATGTCTGGGAGAAAAAAACGTAAAATTTGCTGACCCGTGAAAGTTAGGAAATTTTGTAAAAAATTTATTGTGGGGCCCCTTTGTTGTGGAGAGGCCCCGGGGCAGTAGCCCCGCATGCCCTCCCTTAAATCCGGCCCTGCAGGCGAACCAAATGACCTTTTAATTTTCTACTACGGGCAGTTACCACTAGTTGTTAGTAAATCTTATCTTTTCTTGAGAACACAATGGGATCGTTTCCAAAATTTTAAAAGTATTTTTTCTTTTTTCTGAAAGGGCATGCTTAAAAACATAGGATCTGACTATTTTTAAAATAATTTGTTTAAGTTTAATATTTTTAAAAAAATACTTAAATCAGTATGCTTTTATTGTTTACTCTTCTGCTGATGACATCACAAATGATGAAATGCCATTTAGTGTTCCCATTCACAAAGCAAAATATTTATTAATTCGCATCTTTACTCATGTGTATTAGCAACGATATGGTTGATAGCAAGCGTAGAGCGCAATATTTTAATTCGCTTCTTGATTATCATAACGCGGAAACATGGTAGAAAGATGCGGCAAAGTGCATCATTTGTGACGTCATCAAGACCACGCCTTGTTTGAAAAATCGGACATTTTAAAAAATTAAAAGATAACTGTTGGGAAAATGAAAGTATTTTCTGGGTCCTTGTTATTTTATTTATTTTATTTTTGATTATTCTTTTAATTTCAGTGACTATAAGTAGTACTTTTGACTGAGAAAAACAACCTCATTAATTTCTAAATTTAAATTTTAAAATTAACCAATTAACTATTTGATTTGAATTTGTCGGATTGTCGCTAGATAGCTCTGCCTTCAGTACCGAAAGTCAGCTCGTGTGAAGTATACTTTTTGAGGCAAATGCGATAGGCATTTAGTATCAAGGGGACGTTGCGTTGGTCCGGATAAACGAGCAGGGCCGGATTTGGAAGTGTGGAGGCCCAGGGGCAAGGAAGGAGTGGAAGCCCCTAATCAGAGTTCGCAAAGATCATATTTTCGAAAATATCCGACACTTTGATATATATCCGAATATTTTGATATATATGTTCATATCTGATATTTTAAAACCGTGAAAGTTAGGATATTTTGTAAAAAAATTTATTGTGGGGGGCCCCTTTGTTGTGGAGGCCCCGGGGCAGTAGCCCCACCTGCCCTCCCTTAAATCCGGCCCTGCTTCTTACTGATTTTTATATCTACACTACTTACAGGTATGTGTAAAGGAATGACCCAACTAGTTAAGTTTGGAAAAAAAATCCTTTTTCATACGTTTTTGGTGTAACCTAGCTTGATCTGTTTCAGGTATTATTTGTTTACAAGATTTGCTTGCATATATGTGTAGTGTATAATCCATTTGTAATTATGATTGATCCTTTTTTAGCTTTTAGATAGATTTTTTTACTACACTGTTGTTTTTATCTATAATTTAAAAGTATATTATTGTGAGTGTTATTTATTTTTTATATAAATAAACACTATAGTTGGGGTAGACCTAACCTGGGGGCATCATAATGCTGTGATTAAGATCAGTGTAGGGTTCAAAATGCTGCCAGGTTAGGTTTGCCCCAACTAATAGTTTGGTTTTTACATGTTTTGCAGATTATCCGCAAAATTCGCTTTCTATTCCGCAGATAATCATGATTTTACTGTACATAAAGGGTTTTAGGGGGTAACTTTTGTTAGTACTAAAAGCTCTATCTAGCTGTCCCAGCAGCTAGTCTAAAAATTAAGTTTCATTGTACTATGGTTTATTACTTATAAAATTGGTGCAGAATATGACCTGTTGAACTCGGTGATACAACAGAATTTTAGTGTAATTCATAGCTACTAAATATTTACTAGGTTATTTTCATTTGGTATACAGATTAGGGTAGTCTTGAAAAAAATGTTGTTTTGTGTGAATATATATATGCATGTACATTTTTTTTTTTTAAATCAAGCTGGTCTTGCGGTTGAGTTATTCAGTCATTTTTTCATTTCATTTCTTTTTTTCAGGTAATGATAAAGAACAGCAGTGCATTTATTCATTTTGGAAGCATAATAATGAAAATATATTGAATCAAGCTAAACAGTTTAACACAGAGTGCTTCAAATTAGCGAAGGGTTGTGTTTCTTCTGCTTTGAAGGTTGAACAGCCTCATACTTCCAGCAAACCTAATGTTCCGACTCAAAATCCACCAGAAATGAAAAAAAATCACCACCACAAAAAATTCAGCTTTCGTAAATATGTGCTGACAAATTTTGATATTAATGTTTTAAGCCCTAACAGCTGGTAACTTATATTTGAATCGGGTTTTATGTCATTGTTAAAAATTACCCAGAAAGGCCTTTCATGATGCATTCCATTGCGTGTTTTTGTGAATTGCTTTTTTTCTATGTCGTGATTTTTTGGTCTTTCATACATTCTAAAAAACAAAAAAAGATAAATGTGAATATAAAGTAAACTAACATTGTATGTCCTTATTTTGGTTTAATGTCCAATTTAAATGTGGCCAAACTTAAAATTAAATTTATTTACAACACTTGTTTTTGTTGCGATTTTTGTTCTTGCAGTCAATAATGCCACTGCATCTTCATCTTTAAAGCAAAACATATGTTATTTTTTCTAGTTATTGAAATCACTTACAAAATCATAATAAAAAATTGTATGCCTTGTTCTTTACATTAATATATTAACTCTTCATTTGAATGTATTCATTTTGATAAACTCTGTTCTGGCTAAATTTTTTTTATGTTTAAAATGTAGAAGCTTCTTTCTGATTAAATGTTACAATCTGTAAATCTTGTATGTTTGATTCTTTGTGCTTCAATCTCCCATGCTATCCTGTTTAAGAGTTACAAGTTAAATGAAGAGGTGAACAAATGCAATTGAATTTTTAAGTCAGTAAAATTACAAATGTATCAAAACAAAGTTTTTTGACAGGTTAACATACAATCCTCCCAAAATCGTCAGTTTTGTATCCGGACAATGCACTATTTTGTAGCAATAGTCTCTTAAAGAAGGTTATACAATTCAGCTTGATGTTTTACAAACATCACAGAACAAAACATTAGGGAGAATGAGATTAGTCGTCAATATTTATTGTTCTGTTATCAACAGTTAACTTCTGCATTTTTTTTTAAGTCCAAGTAATAAATGGATAAAAGTTAGATATAAATATTCAGTCATCATGCCAGGGTTCGTACGGGTCATGGAAAAAAAATAAGAAATTTTCAGACTTGGGAAAATTGAAATTTTCATTCTAAGTCATGGAAATTGATTTGAAGTCATGCAAAAATGTCCTGCGCGAAGAGAAGGTAACAGTAGATAAAAGAGCAGTAAAAATCTTGAGTGATTCAACAGTATTGTGCATAAAAGCTATTAAAACTGCAAAATTGAACGATCTCAAAAACAAATCTGGATTTTGAAATCTCATTGCATCCACTTCTGTAGCAGTCGCTCGTCTTTTTTTGCAATGTGATTTAACTGCTTGAACATCACTCATTTTGAATTTACTATTATTTTAACACTTAATATATGTTCTGTAGTAGTGAACTAGTAACATTCTTCATTTTGCCACGCCTACTCCAAAAACGCAATTCAACTGCATCTGAGTTTGTTTTCCATCACTCTTAAAAACTTTAAATTTATCAGAGTTTATCTTAATTTGTTGAAGGTTTTAGAAAATAAAGATCTTTAGTCAGGTGATTGAATAGAGAAATAGGGGAATTCTCTAAACAGTACTAACTCTAACAGTAGTAACTCTAAACAGTAGTGCCCAATATACTGCCGCAAAATTAATCTATGTGACCCACTGCTACGTTCAATGTCAAGAATCAAGGACTACATTCTGGAATTACTGAACCTATTAATTTGTATGCATTTGAAAATGTGCAAGTTAAACAAGTACATTTGAATCAAAAGATTTTTTCACTACTTTTTCTTTCTTTTTTTTTTTTTTTTTTTTGATTGAATGAACTGTTGACACTAAAAGGCATTTTTTGAAACAAATCTATTGAACCTTAGTAATGACTCATTCAACCTGTTTATAGAAAAATTATTAGTCATTTTAGCATCATTATGTTCCATTCACTGTATTTTCACTTTACTTTGAGGAAGACAAGAGTTTAGTTTTTTAGATGTACACTGATATTTCTTTAATCACAAGTAAGTGCTTCGATCAGGGCCTGATTACCGCTGGGGTTATGCTTAGAGTTATGCATAGCATTACAACTATACGAAAATTACATGTATTTTTAAAATAAAAAAAAAAAGTAATGACTTGTTAATAGGGAAAAAAAACTTCCTTAAAAAGGAGAACTTATTAATTTTGCCAGTAGTGAATTTACCATGTTAAAAGTATAAGGGGTCTCAAAAGGGATTCATAAGTGCAGGCTCCGCAGAGAGTTTTTGAAAAAAAATAGTAGGAAAAATAGGAGCAAAAATTTCAAAAATAGGAAAATTATGCTTTAAAAAATAGAAAAAAAACAGGAAAATAATGTTCTAAAAAAGGAAGAAAAATGCAACTAAAATATCCTGATTACAAATGTAACAATGAAAAAAGAGCTACAAAACTGTTCCACTTTTATGAAACATTTTTTTCAATTAATGTTAAGAATTAGAAATTTTATTCAAGATAAAAATAACGGGAAATTGTTTTGCTTAAGAAAATGCTTTACTAATATATATTTAAACTAGCTATTAGCAGAAAACTTGGCTGTTAAAATAGGACGCAGATGATATTTCTTTGGTGCTTTCTCCAACCTCTTCTCATACCCATCAAAAATGACAATAGCTTACCCATATTTGAATAAATTATTTCAGAAAGGGGTATAAGTCACATTTTTTTCAAAATTAAGTTAGCTGTGGTTTTACGATATTTGTATGTAGAGAGATGGATTTGTGTAGCAGGGAAGTCAATCTCCTTGTACAAAAAGTAATCTACTTAGGGGTCACATTTTTTGTTTAGTTCAGAAAGGGCACAAGTCCCAGACTTCGCACTAAACGCAAATGAAGGAATATATGGCAAGATCATAGAAGAATTAAGATTTTTTAGCGTAATGAAATAAAAACAAATAACTTCTTTGATCTAGCATTATTACGGTAATGGTAGGTTCATCAGTTAGGAGGGTTGTAGGGGGGGGGCGGATTCGAAATCACGACCTGGGTAGAGACAAGGCAGAAAAGTATCGGAATGAAATTCGCTAATTTCTCAGGGATTTTATTAACATCACTCTAGGAACTGTGAAACAAACTGTACGCTTTCAGTGAGATATACGCGGGTCAAAATAAGACTACAAGAGACTTTTTCTAGAAATAACACTTTGAAGAAATTTAACAAGATTGCTGATGACTTTCCTCTGAGAGGACATTTGTTTGTTCTTTGCGACCAGGATTTTGGGGCAGTAAAACGAATGTTAAACTGATTTGACAGATTATTAATTACCATATGAAATGAAATCTCTTATAAGTGAAATTCTGTTTTTTTGTTCATTGCTCTCATCAAAACGTGTTCTATTGTTGGGTCACTTCAGGTTCTAGACCACCAAAATTTGTCACTGCGTTGGATTGTTGGGTAGCTTGATGTAACCAGAGTTCATACTCTATTCAGATGAAAAAATTCCATGACTTTTTCATGACTTGATAAAAATTTTCATGACCTTGTTACACGAAGACAACAGTACTATTTAATATCAAACCTGTGCCAATATTTGGAAATGTGAATAAGCTAAACTTCTACGTGAATGCTACTACTTCATCAAAGAACTTGTTTGTGATTGAAAAAATATCAGTGCACTGCAAAAACTAAACGATTTGTCTTCTTTTTATAACTTTAAGTAAAGTAAAAATGCAGTGAATGCAATATAATGATGCTTAAATGTCTAATTTATTTTTTCATAAGAGGACAGAATGATAAAGAATGGGGCAAAGGTTGACTGAGTCATTCCTAAGTATCAATAAATTTGCTTTAAAAGTTGTCTTTTAGTGTCAACAGTGCATCTATAATCATGCATGTAACCTGTCAGAGTATTTCAGTTCTTTGAATTAAAGCCATTTTTCAGTAAATTCATGTTTTCAAAACAGATATTTACAAAAAATCATTCAGTAGTAAATAAATCTTTTGATTCAAATGTACTTGCTTGCCAATTTATACATTTTCAAATGCATATAAATTAATAGGTTTTGAAATTCCAAAACATATTATTAGAATCCTGACATTGAATGTAACATTTGGCCGCATGGATCAGTTTTGCGGGCCGTATGTTGGGCACTACTGTTTTAGAGTATTAGAATTCTTCTATTTCTATATTCTATCGCCTTATTAAATATCTTTATTTCATAAAACCTACAACAAACTAAGATAAAATCTGATAAATTTAATAATAAAATTTTTACGAGTGATTGCAACGTTCTCGGATGCAACTGAATCGCGTTTTTTGAGTAGATGTGGCAAAATCAAGAATGTAAGTTTACTACAGAATATAAAATATAAGAAGTGTTGAAAATATTGATGAATTCAAAACTAGTGATGTCCAAGCAGTAAAATCATATTGCAAAAGAAGAAGGGTGGCTGCTACAGAAGTGGATGCAATGGGATTTCAAAATTCAGATTTGTTTTTGGGATCGTTCAAGATATCATTCCGGCACTCTTAAACAGTTAAATAACTCCAGTCACAACTAAATTGTTTTCTGAGTTCAGTTAGATCATTTTTGGATTAGCCTTCTGACATTTCTGTATCTTATCATTGTGCTTGTGCGGCATTTTTACTTTTTTCGAAAAGTTAAAAATAAGTGAAATTTGTCCGTGAACTTCACTGCAATTGTTGATTTTAGAATGCAAACTAAAGGGTCCCCCCCCCCCCCCCCCCCCAAAAAGCGATGGCCCATCCTTCAAGCATTACGAAGTATCCTTCAAGAATAAAAGCCAAAGTAAATTAAGAAGTTAAATTTTAAAGAAAGAAATACCCCTTCAAAAAAACTTCCTTAGAAATTCCAATGGCCCAATCTGTACCATACCCCCCCCCCCCCTCGCCTGGGCGCCTGGTTTATTAGCATTTTTGTTTTTTAGAGTTTATTATTTTACTAATATAGAGTGGTTTCTACGATTTTTTAGTAATTTTTTTAAGTAATAGAAATCTTTTATTAAAAAACAGAGAATTTTTTTCGTTCCCGCTCTCCTTCCCCCAAACCCAGGGCACAAAATGCAGGAACTTTTTGCCCCTTCTTGTTGGAAGGGTATGAAGTAATTTGCAACAGATTCAAACTTTTTTTTTTGTGTTTGGGTTTTGCATTTTTTTCGCTTAGTTTTACTGTACTATTGGGGGGGGGGGGGAGTGCAAACAGAGACAGCTTCTTTATCTCTAAGGTTGTTTAATCAATAGAGTAAAAGGAAATCTGTGTAAAATAAACAACCTTACAGGCACAAGAGCAGTTTTTTTTACTGTAAATTGATGTTGACTAGTTTTAACTTTGAGGATAAGGGAAGCACAGATAATCGGTGCATCAATAATTTTGCACTTTCGTAACATAATCTGCAGGAAATTACAGTCTCGGTAAAAAGGCGGAAGCAGGGTTTGAAATAGGGTTCAATTTCTAGGGGGGAATGTTCCCCTTTACTTCAGATTCCAGGGGCCCTACAACGTAAGTAACGTTCCATTCTGGTGACGACGTTTTCTCCCTCACGAAAACCGAGAACAACCGAGAAAATAGTCGGTTCCTCCCATTTGCTCTTACCACCATTGCATCGAGTGAGTATTTTGTCCCTGTTTCCAGCGTTCCGAGAACTACTCGTGACGCGGGAAAGGAATCTCTTCAGTCGGACTGGAGTTCTTTTTTCCTACGGCAAAAGAGGCTTGCAACTCCGTTTCCCACGGCATTTGCGGTTTCTCGTACTAATTGAGTTTTTTTGTCCACAGCAACGGGGATCCGCAACTTCTAATTCCACGGCGTTTCGGGATCCGAGGAGTTATCTCATGGCCAAACAAATTGGCAGATACATTTCTTGATATGTCATAACCAACCTTTTTTTTTCTTTTGTGTTTACGCATTTTATTAATTTTATTTTTGGCTTATTTTTTTCTTTTGAAAATATTCTTTCGAAAGAATACTTTAAAATGCAAAGTGCCTCTTTGTTTGCCTTTTGTTTAATATACATCAGTTTTCAAAACTTTTTCACGGTAAGTAAGCGAATAAAATTTGACAATGGTCTAGTTTTAAGATTATCCCCCCCCCCCCCTAAATTGTTGACAATGTAGTCTCATCCTTATGATTATGTTTCGTATAATTAGAAATGCCGATTTGGGAAGCACGGTTGCTGTAGTTTGAAACTAGTGACTGTTAATCTTCGTTTACACCAAAGAATTCTCTTTCTTCATAAACTTTCATGCGCCACATATTTGTTTTGATTTCATGATTCTGTACAAAGCCTTGAGAAAGGTGGAATCTTTATTAATTAAAAAAAAAAAAAACTAAGCAATTGTTATATTTTTTGAAAAAATAAACGATGGACTCGCTCTTGATTATCTTTCAAAAGCAAAACAAACGGCTTTTAAGAACCATTTGACAGAATTTATTTGGTTCATAATGACCCCACTAGAAACCGTGAAAACATTATACCTATTAACGCAAAAACAAATCTATTGTTTAATGGCATTAACTCTTACGGACCAAGATTGTGGACACCTTACCCATTTTTTTAAAAAACCATTAATAATCGAAATTTGTTTAAGAAAAGGCTAAACAATTTTATACTCAATTCTATTGCAGTCAATTTAGGATAAAGTAGCATATTTGTAATAGTATACCTGGGTTCTGTTATAAAATAGACGTACTTTATTGCATTACTTGTGTTGTGTTTATGTGTTCTTTGTATGATTATGCATTTATTTTTTGTTTATTCTATCTTATGTTATAAACTGGCCCAAAATTAAGTTCTTTTCTGAGTGGTGAGAGCTAGTCAGGCTACTGTTATAGCTTTTACTCCTATCTACTCAATCAGAGATTTTCAAATAGACAGGGTGAAATATATTTAAAAAAAAAAAGAAAAAAAAAACCTTTTTTTATTTAATGCAAGTTTGAAGAATAATGGATTAATAATAAAGCTGGGGAATTCAAAAACTATCGTTTTGAATGGACTACAATGCCCTTTCTCATTACTTCTAATGAAAAAACAGTGGTCCAGCAAATCAATTCGGCTAGAATAGTGTATAACTTATAACTTAACATGAAAAGTGCTGTGGGGTTTAAACTTTATTTCTTTTAATTAATTACATGGAAAGTGTTTCGCGTTGATTTTGTACTGAGGTTACAACAAAACAGTGCGTAAACAATACTGCGGGAAAAAAAAAACTGAATGCAGTTTGATTCGAAAAATAAAGCTTGATATTTTATGAAATGTAAATTAAAAAATATTTGGTAGGTGAAAAATTTCTAAGGATCTTGAGGTTCTATTAAAATGACCAACATTCATACCCTGCTATTTTTTAAGACAAAATTATATGTACAAAAAATAAAGGTTTGGGGGGACTGTAAAAATATTCTCAGTTATTAGAAAACGTCTATCTGTAGAGCAACGTTGCTTAACGTCGCAAAATTGAATCCAGCAATATGCATGTCAAAACTATCAAAACATGTAATTTAAAGGCAGAAACACCAATATATAAACCAAGAAATGAGTCATTTCTCGCGATCGAAATTGTTAAAAAATGTATCTATTTGACCTCATCATAATTAATGCTCATTTAAAAACATCCATATTCGGGGAATGAGCCTAAGAAAAATATGTTCGTACCACTTTATAACGAAAAACATGTTCATAATATTTTGAAACCGAAGATATTTAAATTACTAAACAATTTAAACAATGCGTCAGTGTTTAATGAAAACCATGTTCCTATAATAATGTTACTATTATTAAAAGTAACTTGGCTGCAATATTTCCTAGACTCCTCTTGCAAAATTACAAGCATTAGAAATCCCACAATTGCAACATTTCCATCACAACGCAAGTGTAAACAGCCACCGCCATCTTGACTAGGAAGCACTTCTCACCTCCCGAGAAAGCGAACTCACCACCTGCCACCCGGGTGAAAACGAGAATGCTCCTTCTCGGCAGCTAAAGTCGGCAGCAAGACGTTTAGGATAGCTTCATGGTAGGGAGAAATGGTGCCTCACGGAAAGTGACGTCACGCACGACGAAAAACTGGTTTTCTGACCAGTTTCTCGTTAACGACTCCCTTCTAGATATAATCATTGTAAGGCCCCAGGGGAGATTTTTTGGGGAAGAATTTTTGTAAGTACTGAAAATTTGTTTAGAATTTTTTAATTTTTTTAGAGTAATATCAACCCCATTTTCAAATAATTATTCAGTAATTTCGTGATTTTATTTTATTATTTCATTTTTAATAAAATATTTTACAACTAAATAACATACACATGCACTTAATTGTTTTTTTAAATAGACCATTTTCTGGATCTAATTATCCGAATGGGGTTCAGTCCCCATTGATTAGAATAATATTTATACTGCACAAAGACTTTTTTTCTGACAATCAAAAAGTTAAAGTAAAAAATTGCCTATATCAATTGAAAATGGACTGGCGTTTCCAGCACCTTTCGGATCGCATTTCGACCGGCGAATCGGAATTTGTCGATGTAACTTGAATTGCTTTGAATTGACGGACGCTTTATTAAAAATTTATCCATCTTTCCAAAATGAAAAAGGAGCTATGGAGTTTGAAATTTTTTAAATACAACGTTTAAACTCGCAAAGCCAAAATGGTGAAAAGGATTTGTTGCATTTCAAAACGAGCCGAGCGCTTTAAGAAACACGTTGTAACCAGTTACCTCTCTTATTTATTTGTATGAAAGAATGGATGACGTGGCGTTTTCAGTAGGGTTGCTCTCTAAAAGTTTGATGAGATGGGGAAATCCGGATTGCGCCGATTGTGCTGGTGGAGGCGGGAGACTCTTCGGCAATACTACCGCACGGAGGAAATTTTTTTCTCTTTTCTCCGCTTTCCCTGATGTTCGTTATCAAGTTTAAGAATGGGGGGGGGGATCCCGCACGGACCTTTGGATTGCGCGGGATTTATCGATTTTGTGCTTGTTTTGCGCAATCCCACTTTATTTCAAACCCTGGACGGTAGTATGATTATGCATTGAAAAAATAGGAAAAAACAGGAAAATTTTCAAATTTTTAAAAAATAGGAAACTAGGAAAAAATAGGAGGGGTGCGGACCCTGTAAGTGCTAAGATAAATGATTTACATAGCTCTGTGATAGACAAAGAGGCCCCCAAAAATGCATTCAAACAAGCCCTAAACCTGTAAATTAGCTGCTGCATTCCGCTATAAAGTCTTCAGGGGGCCTCCAAATTATTGTCCTAGTGCCTCAATTTTAGCAAGTCAGGCCTTGGCTTTGATGAGGTAGTGGCATTCACATATTAGTTTTGTTAATGCTCATTTCCAAAAATTGGCAAGTTTGATATTAAATAGTACTATCCTCTTCATGTTACAAGGTCATGAAAATTTTTATGAAGTCATAAAAAAGTCATGGAATTTTTTCATCCAAATAGAGTATAAACCCTGTCATGCTATTGTTTCAGTTTTGATGAATTCTTTACTTCTCCTCATTTAATTAGTTTATATATTTTCCCCAGTGATGACACCATCAGGATATTAATTTTCTTTTCAAATAGTGTTTGCTCATTTGTCATGCTGCATATTCATACAGAAAACCCCCACTTTACCCAGAACTTAGGGGCCACCCTGATTAGGTGTTTCTTCTTCAGCTTAGATACGGCCTTGACTAAGCCCCATCAAGGGTGAAACGCAGTCTATGGATATTGTAGCTCTGAAAAAATTGCTTGCAATTTTTGATCTTAGTTCTGGCCATATTTGATTTAGGAGCTTTCCAGGCACGAAGCTACACTGAAATAGTGCGTAATGAACGTGTGCAGTTGACCTCGACTCTCCACTAGTGATGCAACAAATATTCAGCGTGCATAGGGGGAGAAAGAATACCTGTTGACCTGAAGGGGGCCCAATATTTTTAAAATAGGGTTGAAATATATGTAGGGTAAACAATATGGGAGACGGGCCTCAAAATTTCTGTGAACGCCGCTGGGCCCCATCTGCCGAATACTTAATCTCGAATACTGTACAAAAAATGTATTTCCTTATCACACATTGAAAGTTTTATAAGGGGCCAGTCACAAATCTCGAAGGGGGGGGGGCCTTCAGTCTCGGCCCGGGACAACAGGTGCCCCTTCCCCACTCCTGTGGGTGCCCCTGAGTTTAATACATATTAAATACAAAATTTAGATAATGCAAAAATTATTGTTTCCTACATGGCATTTTCAAAAATAATCTTTGTAATGTTTACGTAGAGCAAAGTCTGTTTCTGTACAAACAGTTTATGATGCAGGAAAAAAAAATCTTCAGCATTTTTAGTAGATTGGTCTTTTTCTCTTTTTTTTTCTTCCATGAATAGTTACCAGATTGAGAATAAATGTTCAACTATATTTAGGACACGTAGTGAACACCTGGTTCAAGGAGGTACTTTCTGGCCGATTGGAATAGGTTAGAGAATTTTTTATCACCATTTTATTAATCATTTATGTTTAGCGTTAAAGACAGGGTTCATACTCTATTTGGATGAAAGAATTCCATGAATTTTCCATGACTTCATAAAAATGTTCATGACCTTGTTACACGAAGAGAATAGTACTATTTGCCAATTTTCTGCAATGGGTATTAGCAAAACTATTATGTGAATGCCACTACCTTTTCAAAGCATTTACTTGTGACTGAAAAAACATCAGCGCATTAGTACAAAAACTAATACATAACTATTTTTATTTATCTTTTTAATTTAAGTAAGGTAAAAATATAGTGAATGCAATATATAGATGTTTAAATTAATAAATACAGTCGAACCTTGATATCTCGAACCTCCTTATCTCAAAACCCTTGATGTCTCGAAAAAACATTTTTCCCCTGCATTTTATATAAAACCCCAATGTATTTTCCATAGTTATCTCGAAATTTATTTTTCGAAACCCTTGATATGTCGAAATTTTTGCACAAAAGCAAGTTTCAGTTGTCGTTTTTCATAGGCAATTTTTGTAGTAAAACCAGTTCCAGGGACCAGTTTTCATCTCTCTTCTTGGAAACTTTCATTAGGGGATTGAAGCAAGATAATAGGGAAGTGTTGGTATGAAAGGGGTGCTGTATTTTCCCCAGAGTTTAGAATCTTTGTGCATTTCTCTCGAACATGTTGCCCACTTTGAGGAAAGGGGGTTGATTTTTCACCAGTCAGATTTCAAGTGAAAACGGAAAATGCGTTTCTCATTTTCATTATTCTGATTTTTTCAAAACCTTGGTAACTCAAAAACTCGATATCTCGAATTTTTTTTCTGTCTCGAGAGATTTGAGATATCAAGGTTGTACTGTATTTAATAAACAGAGCACAGTATGGGGCAGAATATTAATAAATGGGACAAAGGTTGAATGAGTCATTATAAAGTTTTCAAAAATAAATTTACTTCATAAAAATATTGCTCTTTGGTGTCAACAGTGTATCTAATAATCTATGTAACTTGACAGTATTTTCGTTCATTGAAGTAAAGCCTAGTTTTTCAGTAAATTCATTTTTGAAGTATTAGAATTCCCTATTTCTTTGTTCTATCGCCTGACTAAATGTTTATTTTCTAAAGCCTTCAACAAATTAAGATAAACTCTGACAAGTTTAATAATAATTTTTTATGAATGGTTGAAATGAACTGGGATGTAATTAAACTATACTTTTTGAGCCGGTGTGGCAAAATCTAGAACATGCAAGTCCCCTTCTAAAATATAAAAAGTGCTGATAATAATTGTGAATTCCAAATGATGTCCCCAGCAGTTAAACCACATTACAAAACAAGGCAAACGGCTATTACAGAAGTGGATACAATAGGATTCCAAAACTCAGATTTGTTTTTAGGATGGTTCAGTTTTCCAGTGTAAATAGCTTTTACATCAATACTGTTAAATCACTGAAGATTTCTAATTTTCTCTTAGCTTCTGTTGCTTTCTTACTGCCCAAGACATTTTTCCATGACTTGAAACAAATTTCCATGACTTTTAATGAAAATATTAATTTTCCATGACTTTTCCAGGTTTGAAATCTGTTTTTTTTTCATGACTTTCCAGGATTTCCATGACCCGTACAAACCCTGTTAAGACCATTTGTTCTTTCTAATAACAGTTCTAGCAAAGATAACAATCAATTTCACTTAGAGCAGAGGATTCACTTTGTGGTTAGCTTGCAATTTTGTAATATTCCATGAAATAATTTTGTGTTTATTGTTTTACTTTGTTTTTGTGTCCTTTGCTTGAATTTTTTTGAAGAGCAATTTGAATCTGGTATCAAAAACATTTTCAATGTAATGTAGTGCTACGTTAAAAATTGCATCTCCAAATTTTGTTCAAGATGACTTATCATGGTACATACACCAATATTGTCTGCAGATTTATATAAACACAATTTTTTCTATTACAATAACTTCAGAAATTAAGTTTTCCAATAAAGAAATTTAGTTTGTAACTCCTAATTTTGGTCAATGTATATAAGGATAGAAATTTATGAGATACAATTCCAAGCTAAATCATTTCAGTTTAGTTAAAATTCTTCTTTTTCTTATTTGAGCAGCTTTATGAAATGATGGCTATTTTAAGCTCAGGGGGTCAAAAGTAGACTTTACTGACCAAAATTTATAAAATACTGACCAATACTGACTAAAGTTTAAAAACTTGATAAACTTAGCCGTAATAAAAAAGAGTATCATACTTAGTGAAATAGAAGCTAGCTTTATTTGTAATGTGCAGCAACATAATGTAAAGCTTATTTTGAACAAATTTTGGCTGAAAGTTGTGAGTTTAATTCATATATTTACTGAATTATGAATAAAACTTCTGAAACTAGGAAAATAAAAGGCCTTGCAACTGGTCTAAATATTATTAAGTGATTAAGAGCAGTGTTTCATTCACATTTTTTTCTGTGAAAACTCACTGGAAAGCATGTAAATTGTACATTTAACCCTGCTAATTTTTAGTTACAAATAAAGATAACAATTTAAAAAAATAAATTTTTTCTCATCTAAAAATTTTACACAAATGTAGCTGTCATGGTATACCTTATTGCACTGGTATTATCTTCATTTTACCCAGTGGAGTACCTAGCATGGGTGTCACCCGGGGTGACGATTTGTTGTGTCACCCTCCCCAGGGAAAGGGGTCCCCTAATGTTACAATGTGCTATGTAATCATGAAAACATGAAACTCATACAATTTTACAGAAAGAACTACATTTGTGTTATAATGAAATTTTAAATTGGCTAATACACCAAAGACATATTAACTATTAACCCTTTTTATGTAACTTGCTCTAGAAGCATATGTGCAGACAGTCCCGGATCTGTGTGCCCGCACAGCAAGTGAAGGGGGGGGGGGGCAATGGCCCAAGAAATTGAAAAAAACTAGCACTAAGACTTATCACAGTTAAAAATACACTTCTGGCTTCTGGGGATCAACCCTATAGATTTTGTTGAAGGGGGTTCCCAAAATTTATAGACCCAGGCCACTGTAGGGCCATGCTAGGTCAAAAAAGTAAGGGGGTGTATGAAACTGATGGGCCCTTAATTATTTCAAACATATCTGAAAATTCAGGAAAGAAAATGGTGTTCAGTTTTTTGGTTTAATAGAAAGTCATTGCTAAGTATTGACAAAATGAACCTAATCCTGAGTATAATATTCATTCCATGATGGGGAGGGGGGGGGTCCAACGGTTTCTCCTCCGGAAAATTTTCAAGTTAAGTCTTAAAATGTATTAACACACAAGATATTTAAAAGCATTAAAAAGATTCATCTTGAGAATAATAGTGCAAAAAAAAATGCTGTCATGTATATCTTTCTTTGATGTTACCATTTCTTTGTTACATTTGAGAAAAAATAGGGGGGGGGGGGATCAATTTTTTGAGAAATCACAACTTATTTACCATGTACTGCATGACTAGTGGTTTTGGACACATTTAAAAATAAAATATACACACTATGATCTTATGCAGTGATAATTGATGAAATAAATAGAGGCAAGTATTACATGATGAGTAACTTATTTTACTATGAAGTTTAAAGTATAGTGGAAGAAAGGAAGGTTTCTTAAAATTAGCAAAAAACAAAAATAAAATAATTTTTTATTATAATGATATTTATGTTTTATTTTGTAGGTATTAAAAGCAATTTTAATCAGATAAATTTAAAACAAAATTCCTTCTTTGCTGAAAATTTAGTACACTTCTTTCCAACAGATTTCTTGATCATCCTTTCTAACTATTGCCAAAACAAAAATGAATTTAAGAGGAATTTAAACATTTAATGCAGAAATAAAGATACAAATCAATTATCACTTGTTTAAAAAAAAAATCATTTACAGTTTTCTAATTTTTTGAATTCTCTTCATTTTTATTCAATCAACCAATCATCAACTTCTGTCAATGCCATTAAATATACAAAAAACCATTTCAATTACAGAATATAAAACTTTTTGTTTATTTCTTAAAACTTAAAAAGAATAATAATAATCAATAAATAAAATTAAAAAAAGAAAACAACAACCCTTAAACATGTGCCTACTCACTGTAAATATTTGCAACAAAAAATTACTTTTAGCATTGTTAATTTCTTAAATAAAGGACTTAAATTAGCATTAATGTTAAAACATTTTAAATTTCTCAAAAATACCCTTAAAATAGCCAAATTTGAGAAATACTTTTTGTACATCAAGCTCTCTTTAAATAAGTTTGTTCAAAACAAATCTTTCTTTTAGTTCCAAATTTATATCTTTCTTTCAATTTTCGCATACAGTGAAACCTGTAAAGTTGACCACCCTTATAAGATGACCACCTGCCTATGTTGACCACTTTTGTCGGGAGCAGAATTAATTCTATCTCATATAATGAAGGAAATCCTCTGTAACTTGACCACCTCTCTATCTTGACCACCTGTCTATCTTGACCACTAATGTACACCAATTTGGTTTGGAGTGTTGTAAAAAACCCTTTGTAAGTTGACCACTTGGTTTACTTTTTAAAACTTAACTAAGCAAATTATTTTGTTTCATTATTCTTTTTTTATAGCTTTCTATGAATAATTTTAATGCTTTGATGCAGGGTTGCCAACTGCTCCACATCTTGCAGAGTTGCTCCGCAAAAAAGCTAAACTCAGCAGCTCTGCAAAAAAGTTATCTTGCTCCGCATTTCCTGGTCGAGCGTTTTCAAGCATGACATAGTGTTAGAAACTTTTTCTTTTGTTGTTCTATTTCAGATAACCTTCTGTACCCTGTTCAATGAAAGCAGGTGTTGGTAAAAAATTACAAAGTCTTTTCTTCCAGTTGCAATATTTTGTGGCAACACTGGAATTGTGCTTAAGAGTAAAGTTATTTATTTCTGGTTCAAAGGATTAAGAGATAGAACATTTTCATTTTCAACTCCCTTATTGAACTAGGAGAGTTCAGCTTGTTGCTCTTTGTGTTATAAGTTTTACATAAAATGGCTTCAAAAAGAATGTTAGTTGAACTTGAGATTCATAATAAGTATGAAATATTAAAATTAATTAAAAAGAGAGAAAGCAAGAGAAAATTAGCTCACACATATGGAATTTCTAAAACTACATTGTCTAATATAGTAAAAAACGAGGGAAAAACAAAAATATTTGAATAACATTTTCAATTATTGTTTCAAAGTAATATGTTAAACAATGAAAGTGAGTTGAACATAATAAATGTGTGAATTAGTCAAAAAATGAATACATGATGCAAAAAATGACAAAAATAGAAAAAAAAAATCAGTACCACCCTTTATAAGTTGACCACCAAAGTACGGCACCGCAAGTGGTCAACTTACACAGGTTTTACTGTATGTGCTTATGTTGTTATTTTTGAACCATTGGAAAAGAAAGGGAATGATGCATGCTCTCTAACATTTTTCGAACAAGAAATGTTTTTTTTAATGGTGGAATGGGGAGGGGGGGGGGCAATCAGATAGTTTCCCCATCTCAATACCTCACTTTCAAAATTTTTATTTTGTAGTTTCCATGAACTTAGTTATTTATTTAACAATTATTTCTCTTTAACAATTTTTTACAACAGACTAAGCATATATTTGTTCATTTTTAAAAATATTTGTGGAAAGTGGACTAAAAAGAAGCTAACAGCAAGTTATTCTTATCAAATAATGCTAACCTTACCGGGTTGGTAAAATTAGGTTGCAGTAATGGCAATGTTTCACTTTATTTGAATTTTATAAAGTTTATAGGGAAAATATGAAACACAACAATGCCAATATTTTTCAAAAAATGAATTTTTCGGCAAATTTGTAAAAAATACTGATTTTACTGACTAAATTTTGAAAAAAACTGACAAATACTAACCAAGATGAAGAATACTGACTTTTACTGACTAGTTTTATGCCCTGAAGCTTAAATACAGAACAACTCTGATCATTAATAACTGCTGCTAAGAAAATCCTCCCTCTTTTGGTAATTTTTCAGCTAAATAGTTTTAAAGCTTTAACTAATAGTAGCAAATTTTTAAAAATTTGCTCCAAATCATTTTTTTTAAATCTTTTATAATGAATATTGAACTATTAACCATACAAAACTGTGCTTTAAATGCAACCTATGTTTTATTTTTCGACAAATATGAGTTTACTGTTCAGCGGCCGAATATTCGGCCTTGGTTGTAGCCAAATATTCAGTATTTGGCCAAATCACTATTCCCTGCATCAATACTCTAGGGTTCATACTCAATTTCAGAAATAAAATGAAGGAGTTTTGAAGGAGTAAAATGAGATTTTGAAGGAGTACTAATGGGCTGTCAGTTAATGATGTTGCACTTTTTTTCCAACATATTTGACCCCCTTCCCCCCATGTCACAAAGTGTCACACTTCACCTAACTCTTCCTCTTGCCACATGTCATATTTTTTTATAAACATATTGTTACAATAACTGTGATGTCACCCTCTCCCTTTCACTTATCACAATTTCATGAACCTGTCTCCCCCTCAAAGCACGACATCCCTTGTGGATGACCCTTTTTACAATATCATATCTGCGATTTACTAAACAATTGTTTTTTTAACACTCTCACTTAGTATAGTACATCAACGTATGTATTTATAAATATTTAAATAATTAGACAACCTGACTTTTGCTGCTGTGAGTGTGCTGGAGGGAGAAACAATAATCATAAAACTTAAAAAAATAGTCAAGCAACATTTAAGCATGTTTTACTTCACTTGTGAAACGTCTTAGTTAACTAATAATGTTTTCACCTTCAATTTTTATGACTTCTATATCAATTTGTAAATCACATCTTTATGAAACAAAAAAATATATACGAAATTACATTAAAATTGCCCTTATACAATCGCCCTCGTGATGAAGTTAAGTTGTTGATTGAAATATTTTAGTTACTGTCGTAGAAGATTATGTAGTCTTGAACTAAAAAAGAAGGAGTTTTGAAGGAGTTAAAACCAAAATGAAGGAGTTTGAAGGGCCCTTCAAAAACATTTCCTAAATGAAGGAGTATTGGAGGAGTTTTGAAGGAGCGTACGAACCCTGTACTCTCAACCACACATTCCAAGGAATTCTCACAGTTGAAATAACAGGTATTAGCAAAGAGCGGGTGATTTTTGAAAACCCAAGATCTTGGGATCCCAAATCCTAGCAGCCCTGCTGGTTGTGTATGCGATATTTCGTGATAATCCGATGAGTATAGTTAAGGCATAAAAATGTAACAAATACACTATTCCTCTTTGCAATTATAATATAGTAAGTATATTCAGAAAACAAGATAACACAAATCATAAAAATGCAATTTATTTCAACTTATGATCATAACCAAGGTAGTTTTAAAAAAGTAAATCAAAGTTACATTTCAACGTTATAATAATGAAAACAATTCAATACATTTTCCTTTTAATAATTTGAAAGGAAGAAAAATCTAAAATTTTATGGGAAAACCCCTATGCAAAACATATATTTATTCAAATCTTTACATTTTAAATTACTTCAAAATGTGTTTTTACAAGTATTTTGAATTCTCATAACCATTCTAAATCTGAGAAACTTTCACATAATCTTAGCTAAAAATAGGAAAAAACTGGACAGTAACTTTGATCTCATTTCAGTAATTTTATTCTTTTGTTGTTTAATACTATCACTTTTGTACAATTATCAAAGCAAAAAATTAATGGCAAACTTTGAAGTAATTGTAACAAAATAAAACTCTTATTTTCGTTAGTTACATAAGTTACTTTTTAAACATATAAAAAATCAATAGTGCAATTAAGTATCAAAAATTTCCAAACCTTCAAAAATGTTTGAATCTTAATCTTGAAAAATTGAACATAAGCAATTTTATTTAGCACATAATTTAATATTTTGAAACAATAACTCCTCCCTCAGAAATTGAGTATACCTTTTGATTAAACTTAAAACAATATGTTCATTATAGGCTGAAATATGTTTAACAAATTTTAAATAAAAGACACACACATGGATTTTTTACTTCTGGTCCAGAAGACCAGCATCGGTCATGAAATTTTTCAACCTAGAAACTTTTATTTATAGATACTTAGAAATGCTTTATAGATTATTAGAAATGTTCTTTCTGTCCACAACTCAAAAAGTTTCTTCATTAAAAAAAAAATGATAGTAATCACATTTCACGGTTATTTTTACACACTACTTTTCATAACTTTCTGTAATTTTTCTCAAAGGTTTATTTGCTTACATATAAAAATTACAATAATTATCTTTACATTTACATATTGCAAGCAAATGATAATCTTATAATAAAAACCTTAATTAAAATAAGCAACAACTTTCTTACACCTAGTCAGTCAAGTTCTCTTTTTTTGTATTAAGAAATTTGAATTTTTCAGAAATTTTCCCGCATATTTTGCCCCAGTAAAAAGATTGAGATTTGTTTTAAAAAGATTCAACTTAGTAAAGCTTTTCAAAGAAGTATTAAAAGATGTTACAAAGTGAGAAGTTAACTAACAATCCTTATTTACTTGCATCATATAAAAGTCTTAAGCACTAATTTACAAAAAATTTTACAAGATGCTTCATAATGAGTCTTTTGTATGTAAAACAAGGCATAAAAATGAAACTAGGATTGTAAGAAATTTTTCCTCAATAAAAAGTCCGCAAATTATAATACAGCAGATGATTCTACTTCTTCTTTTAAAATGCAATTTTAAGAAACAAAATTACAGAAATACTGAAGCAAACACTAAGTAATATCAAATCACCTTGAGAAGTAAAATCACATTTTTCTTTTTACTACAGATACATAAAACTGCTTTGAACAAAAATTTTCAATTTATATTCACAGTTTTACATAAATTTTTGTTTTAACAAATAAAAAGTTTTCATGAAATTTTGTGTGAAAAATGTAATGTATGTTTGATATAATGAATTTAAACCAGTTTCTTAGCTTGGAAGAAACTTCTAAGATGTCTCATTTGCCAAAATCCCATTAAAAGCAAAATTGCTGTCTGTGCAATAGAATAATACAGCACACGTTGATTTGTGCTTTCACTGGTCTGACGAAATCTTTCTTCTCGATACTGTGGAGAGAAATTTCACATTAGATATCATTTTAAGTTAATTTCATGGCATTAGTATGGAAAGGAATTTTTAAAAACAAAGCTAACACAATATTAGCTGAAATATTAACTGCAAACAATGTAAGGAAAAATTAATATAATTCAGATAAGAATACAGCAGCACTCACTTAAGTATGATTACTGAGATAAACACAAAATGTGTGAAACATGATAACAATACAGTAGCTTTTACTTCGTCGCCTCAGAGCAACACTAAGATATCTAATCCAAGGAATAACACTAAGATGTCCAACTGTTGCTCTGAGCCAATGACTTAGTCTGATCAGTGATAAAACAACAAAATGTGTGAAACACTTATAACAGTAAATAAATTATGTATATAAGGAAAAATGAATCTTAAGTGAACATTTTTTTTAAATTTTTCAAAAAATATTAATAATTTCTGAGCAGTATTTCTTTTAGGGCTAGCAATTTCCTTCGGAAGGGCACTTTGATCATGGACATTCTTAAGGAAGGGGGAGGGGACAACTTTTCTCCCCTCCGACACCTGCTCTGGATGAAAATTTTAACGTGTTTAAACAACAATTCAAATTATCTAAAAGGTGAGGGGTCCTAAGGCAGAATACTTTGATATTCTGCAATGTATGTAAAATCATTTGACCAAAATTGTTCTGCAAGCACTTCAAGCATTGCACCTGTTGAAACATGACCTTTTCCGAATATTGCGATCTCAAAATCAAAACTGTTTCATACAGGAGTATGAAAGGAAGATTTTATTCATTGCTTCTGCATCCAAGTCCTACAGCCAAAAAAAAAGGTATAAAATTAAAATTTCAGGCACATATTCTTGACAGAAATTGCAAAACTCTGCACTATGTCTCCATTTTCGACACCTTCTGACAGAATGTAATACTTTTGGTGGTAAAAAGAAGCTGACAGTTGTGTGGAAAGGTATGTCCCATTTGTAAGCTTTTCTGGTAAATAAAGAATGGGAACTATTATGCAGGAAGAAAATAGACAATTTTGACGCTCTGGTGGGCTACTGATATTGGTGAGCTCTGCTGCTTACTTAACTGCTAATTTGTAAAAATTCTTTTCAAAATAAGAAGTGCAGAAGCTGAGCTCATGTGAGCTCCCATGCAAATTAAGCCCAAAGTGTTGGTATGTCTGGCATTAAGTTCACTGCCTACTTAAAACTTTGATTTTGTTTATTACATAGTAAAAGATTTTTGCTGGCTTTTTTATTTTCTGAGAGAGAGTAAATACAATAGGATATTATTTTAAACGAGGAAAAAAAAAAAAACAGTTTCAAAATATACATTGCCCTAACTGCTCTTTTAGGAAAAAATTAGTCACCCTGTTTGGACCTGCATCAAGTTTGTCCCAATACACGTACGTAAGTTTTTGAAACTTGGTACATGCTTTATCTGAACTATGGGGAAAAAAGAATTTGAATTAAAAAACATTGTTTCAAATTTTTAGCAGCAAGCAACAAAGTGCACAAGATTTTTTTTTTTTAACCAAAAAAAGCTTGTTTTCCGACAGAATTTGTTCCATCAGTTTCAAACACATGTTCAAAGTGTGCCACATGCCAATAGCAACAATCAGGGTTCCCCCTCCATCCAGCAAATAAAATTCAAGTACTTTTCAAGGACTTTTTAAGGACATTAAAAATTTTCTCAAGGACTTCAACTCTAATGAAGAGTATGCAAAAAAATTACTTTTAAAATAAAAAAAACCGCCTTCAAAAAATTACCCAGGAACTAAAAAGCAAAAAATAACTGATTACACATACTTTCTATTTCCTACCCAAACATAGAAATGAAATTTTTTTTAAAATTCCAGTACAGAAATCAACTAAACTAAACACTGAATTATAAAATAAACACTGATTTAAATTACTATACGATGAATTCTTTTAAATACCTAACTAATTATATACGAAGTCGGGGCCTCCTATAAACAACTTCATAACGTAACTGACAACCCACCGAATCCTGAATTAAACACTAATTTAACTATACGCGAAATTAGTCTTTAAAACTAAACCTACTCAGTTGCGGTAATTGATTCAACTATTAAAGTAGCAAAATATATTTAATTTACTGCTTTGCTACGCAGTAATAAATACATTAGTAACACCTATAATAAAAAATTACCATGCGGCGCAGCGCTGAGAAAATTAATCATCCATGTGCCGCGAGAATTAAATATCGTTCAAGAGAAAGCCAAAACCTTAGGTGTAAAAATACACTGATCACAGCAACACCACGTGACCATGACGTATGAAATTTAAAGTTTCTTGGATTTCTCACTCTTCCAAACAAAAAAAAAAAAAAAATCAAATCGGTCCAGTAGTGTTGGAATAATTCGAAAACACACATAAAAAGCCGCAATACGAAATCATAACCTCCTTTTTTGAAGTTGGTTAAAAATCAAGATTCGCTTCAAGAATGAAGTTATTATCAATGAACCGTTCAGATTTGATGAGCAATACATTTTGTAAGCTTAAAAATTGAAAATTTTTGAAATAAAGATAAAAGTTTTGCATTAGTATGAAAAAGAAAATTCTGGAAGAATGTACATTAGAGTGAAATGTTCAATATTTTGGCTTATCCAAGCTTGGATTCAAAATAGTACTGTATAAGAAACTGGATGATTGGACTAGATTTTCAGTAGAAAATATTGTATCATTGTAACAGAACCAAATCAAAATAACTAAAAAAGAAAATTTGCTGTCCATGGAAGAGACACTTATCAATTTAAAAGTTTCATCAATGAAGTAATTAAATAATTTGTAGCCATTATTGATAAACGATCAGGGGTGTATACAAGGGGAGGGTCATGACCCTCACAACATCATTCACAACAGTATAAGTCCAAAATGTAAACAATTCAGTAGAATTTTCAATTCATTAATAATTTTTGAAAGTAAGTATACCCCCCCCCCCCTTTTTTTGAGCAATCACGATTGCTTATTGCTTTCATTTGACTGTTTTTGGCGTGCTATCATTTTATTTTCCCACCGCCACCCTCCGCATCATCACCGTCGACCAGCTCCTCTAGCGAAAGCCGTCTCCAGGTTGCATCCATGTCCTACACACACGCGCATACATACACACACACACACGCATACATACAGACATCTACACATATACACACACAAAAACATACATACACACAACTACCCACACATTCATGCCTAGACACAAACACATATGCCTAAACACACATACACATACCCCCTACACACAATACACATACACACACTCGTGATTGCGATAAACATAATTTGAATTCAAGATGTCAAAATTCAAATTAATTTAAATTTTTTTTTTTTTTTTTTGTAAATTAGTACAGAATCATTTAAGAGTAAATTATGAATGACAAAATTTTATGAAATAATTGTAGGGCTTTTAACACTAATTTTTACTACATTCATGAAAAAAAAAGAAAGAAATAGAAATTTACAGATTGCATTTTAAAAGCTATAAAAATGCTTTGGAAAACTTAAGTGAAGATAGGTTTTTATTTATTTATTTTTGCAAAATAAATAGACAAGCAAATAGATGAGAAGTCGGCAGCAAACTGCATTTTAGATGAAATAGTTTTAGTTTACCGCAAAACCTCTGTAGTAGTGAGGATCAAATACAATTTTGCTGATAAAATTTCACTTTTACAGAAAATAACTAATTTTTAAAAAAATACTACATGATTTCCGCCCTTTTTATGAAATTCTCAGTAGTTTTCACTGAGATAGGCATCCAATTCTGTTTGTGAAAGCTTAGGCAATTTATAGTCTTGTCTGCTTCCATCTTGCTAATGACCAAACATGACGACTACGCAAAAAATTTAAAATAGTAGATTTTTGATTTTGTTGCATAAAAGTAATTATAAATAATTAAAAACCCTTAAAAAAACTATAATTTAGATGAAAGTGTCAGTTTTTAGCACATTAAGATCCAAAGCAATAAGGATAAAATAATATTCTGAAGATAAAATTTTATAATTTGAAGGAAAAAAATTTGCATTTTTGAATAAAATAATTAATTATTCGGGGGGCGGGGGATACGGCACATTTTGCGGAATGTTCCATAGTTTGCATTGCAATAGGCATCCAATTTTTTTTTTGGAAACTTAGGCACTTAAAGAATCTTGTCTACTTCCATCTTGGAAGGGACCAAATATAGCGACTGCGATTAAAAATTAATATTTCGGTTTTTGAATTTGTAGCACAAAAATACTTATAAAATAAAAAGCCTAATTAAACACCAACTTAATTGAACTGCAATAGCTTTTAGCACATTAACGTCCAATGCAATAAAAATAAGATGAACTTTTAAATACAAAATTTTTCATTTCTCAAGAAAACTATTTTAAGTAATCAAAAAAAAAAATATATATATATATATAAATACATGAAATGCTTTACAGCACACATTTTTATGCTATTTTCATTAGTTTTCATTCAAATAAACATCGAATTCTGTTCTGTTTTTGGGAACATAAGCATTTAAGTATCTTGTCTACTTCCATCTTGTGAGTGACCAAATATGGCATCTATGTTTCACATGTAACTGATAAGTATTGCCGTTCTGATCAAAAAACGATCTTCCTTGATGAGCTTATCCTCAAGCGTATGCTTCCTAAGCAATATATTTTCTTCAACCCTCTGGAGTTAGTGCATAATTCCTGTTTATTCCGAGATACTTTTTCCTAGGAACAACAGGGGGGGGGAGGGGAATAGAGAATGACGTTTGTTAGGTCACCCCTTTACAAATTAGGTCTGACCTTCAATGGCTTACTCTGCTGGAATGTGAAGAATGTGCTTCGCCGCACAAGATAGGAATTCTTTTGTAGAAATCATAGTTTTCAAGGACTTTTCAAAATTTTTAAGGACTTTGTATGATTTTAAAGTACTTTTGGGGGCCTTGAAAGTCAAAATGATATTCAAGGACTTTTCAAGGATTTTTCAAGGCCGCGGGAATCCTGTTTTTAAGAGAGAGTTTGGCACTGAAAAGGATAACTTTAAGTTAATACTTATATTATTCACGTAGAAATAAATAAGAACAACATATAAAATATAAGAAAATATACTGACTCAGAATTACCCCACTAAACTGGGGTATAAATCAGCATACTTTTATGCTAACTTTTTTTAAAAAGAAGAAAATATGTATGTAGTTATGAAAAGCTTAGACCATTTGCTATTAAAAACAACACCAACAAAATTATTCTTTCAACAGTGTTTCACCAACACGAATCTTGGAAAAAATCATGATTTTCCGAAACAATCTTTTTTGAAGATGTTTTTAGAAGTGTGAAAACTCTTTTTTCTCTCTCTTATTTACTTCACTGTTGCATTGTTTTTGACTTTGGTATAGGAAAATTGAAAGTATAAGGATGACTTAGCATAATTTAGTTTTTTTGTAAAAACATTTTTTAACAGTAAAAAGTTGGTGACCATTATTTACCCGGGAAAAAGAGTGACACATAATTCCCCCGTGTGACCCTACCTTTTTTCCTATGTTTTGTTTTCATTTAAATTCATCCAACTAAAAGAATAAAAACCTCTGTAAACCATTCAGTATGTAGTCGAAGAAAAATTTCACCCACTTCAGATTTTTTTTTTTTTCTCAAAAACATTTTTTGCCACAAAGGCATTTCTTTATTTCTTATGGATAACACAGTTATAAATAAATAGATAGAAGCACAGACATAGATTATCGATTGAAATAATTTTCACATTAGCATCAGATTTAATTAAGAAGCTGCTGAATGCTGCAATCTAGGCATAAAAAGGGGAATGGCATTAAAAGTGAAAGGCACATCTTTCCACCCAATGCTGTTAGCATGTAAATAAAATTATGAAGTTATGAAGGAAAAAAAGTTTCAAAGAATACTCACCCTAGCATAATTTTGTTCTTTTGTAAGCTGCTCAACTTGATCCAACAATTGTCTTACACGGAGTTGCAGTTCTGTCAATTTTTCTTTTTGTGCAACATTTCCATAATCAACTGCATGCTCACCAACTTGGATATCCAAATGAACTCGCTAAAAAAAAACATTTTTTATAATGTAAGCGCAGTGGATTTTAAAAAAGACAACTTCTTTCTGTATACTAATATTAAAAATAAATGAACAATAGAAATGAATATAGTGATATAATTCATAAGATTAACTGGAATCATGGAAAAATATGCCCATCATTAATAAACTTTAGAACAGTATATTGTCGTCTCAGAGAAACTCAGTAA
This sequence comes from Uloborus diversus, assembly GCF_026930045.1. Taxonomy (NCBI): domain Eukaryota; kingdom Metazoa; phylum Arthropoda; class Arachnida; order Araneae; family Uloboridae; genus Uloborus; species Uloborus diversus. Next base: position 104,513,823 of record NC_072735.1, read on the forward strand.
GATAAGTGAGTGTTATTTCTGGGATTAGATATTCAGTCTTGCATAATATAGACGAACGCGCGAGAACAGCGTTCGCACAAAACTTTTGGGCTATGCAGAAATTTTTTTCAAAACTACTAACATTATTTTTTTTAAAAAAGAAGAAATTTAAAAAAAAAAAAGAAAAATCCCACACTTGATTTGTTTCTTCCGAATCTTATGCAAAATTGATCTAAAAGATAACAATTTCTTCTTGAAATTGTGGTCATTGTATGCTAATTACTTAAAAGACAAAGGAGTAAACGGTTGCAAAAGGAGACTGCTTCCATTATGACTGTATGGTTTGTTATTTTACACAGCCTGAAGCGCGTAAGAGGAAAATTCAAGCTACGTAAAATAAACAACTTTACAGTCTACAGAATGGTCTCTATTGGTGAATCCTGCTGTAAATTGAGTTTCAGTGCATTGATGTTGAGAAAGAGAGAAAAATAAAAGCACAGATCAGTCGGCGATAGCGTATAATCTGCACCTCATTAATAACTTTTTTAACAGATAATGTGCAGGAAAGTACGGTATTTATTTTTGCAGAAGTACTTAGCTTTAAACAAATAGTAGTTTTCGTTGATTTGTTTACAAAATCAAATATCTTCATAAAATTTTCAAGTAAAAAGCAGGTAGCTCATGTTTTATCAAATCTACATTAATTTTTTCACTATAAAATGAAAATAATAATAATGGTCATTTAATTGGTATTGGGCAAAAAAAAAATGGTTAAGGTAGTTTTCTTCAGTTGATGAAAAGTAAGCATAAACTATATGTTATTGCAAAAAAAAATGAAATCATTTTTCCCTGCCTTTTTCATATTTTAATATAAATTAAGGGTGAATTAGGCAAAACGATCATTTGCAGAAAATTTTCCAGTGCTCTGAGGCAACGGTATATAGTGACAGACAAAAAAGCTGCAACACTTGCAGAAATTAACATTTTAAAGGATTTCTTGAGAAATAAGAGAACAATTGTTATCTAAATGTTGCCACATAAAAGGCATGCTTCAGCTAACATGTTTCAATAAAAAATTAATCACCCATGTATTTAGGGGACTATAAAACTATAGAGTAGCAGTCGGCAAAGGCCAACGAGAGACCATTCCATTGTAAATGACCACCAAAGAATCAAGTCAGTCGCCAAAAGTGGCAACTATGTTTTTCTTTACTTGCTAAAAGTAATATTGTGCTACTAATATGCTTCAAATCCTATAGTAGCAGTAATCCATCTCGTTCAGAACATCAGAGGACCTTACCAAGTGCGCATAAAATTATGATGAACTATTTGAGCCCTTCTCGAGTCTCTTATTTGCATTGTCTTGATTTTGCACAATTTTTTCCTCCTGTCGTTCATCTCAAACTGAATATTTTCAATTAAAGTAACAAATTTTATGATTCCTGTCTTTTCTACATCTACTCGTATTAAAAAATGGTATGTTTTTACCATTATCTTTTTTTTTTAATTATTTTTTGGTAAAGGGTTTGTTTTTGCATTTACAACCTTTTACAATTCATTACCTGAAAAATAATCATGTCAGACAACAAATTTTCCGACTAATAAATAAGCCAAAGCGTAACAGGAAATATCCAACGTTGTTTAGCAAAAATAAACATATTACAGCATACACATGTTTCAGGGTTTTAAAGACATTCTTTTTCTGGGATGTCTTTACATCCAAAACCTCACAACTTTGAATTGAAAAAGGGGTTCCGGGAAACTCCCAAACACGTGTATTCAGTAAACTGTTAATTTGTAGTGCTAAACAAAGTCGGATATTTCCTGTTCTTTCTCAGCACAAAGGTATTTATTTCTCAAGCCAAAGCGTGTTCCAAAGCGCATGTGAAACCTAATAAATAAGCCAATGATGTCTCACACTTGTTTTCATTTAGTTACATATTGCCTGGATTTGTTTGTGTTATATTTAAAAATTTAAAACATTTCCTTTTACTGTATGCTTACATGTTTATACAGTAAAACCCTGATTTTAGGTTCCCTGAATCAACATTTTATCCTGCATTTAATGTTTTTTCATCGTGGCTCATCATCAGTTTTGCAGTTATGTATTTCCTGCATTTTATGCTTTGTTCACCCAGTCTCTTGAGTTACGAAAAACTGGGGTTCTTCTGTAGTAAAAAATATATCAAGTCAAATTTTGTTCGCAGTTTTTGCAGAGAATCATAATATTTTAATTTGTTGTTAATATTATTAATAGTTGATGATGTGTTTACTTTTTGCATTGTGTGCATACTTTTTTTTTAAATTGGCTCCTAAAAGTGCAAAAGTGGCTACTATTCTTTGCGTCTTTGGTAGCTGTAGCTAGTGGCTACTATTCAGGCTTTCTAGTCCAGCGCTTTGTTGCAGAGCCAACCCCCCCCCCCTTCCCCTCTTCCCAAAAACTAATGACATCCCAACAAAACATAAATGCAAAAGGCGCCAAGTTCGGTCAATATGAGGTTCAGGGCAGACGGTGTAACCGACAAAAGAGTTCAGACAGGGTTCATACTCTTTTAGGATGAAAAAATTCCATGACTTTTCCAAGACTTTTTCATGACTTTATAAAAGTTTTTATGACCTTGGTATATGAAGAGAATGGTACTATTTAATATCAAACTTAGCAATTTTTTTTTGGAAATGAGCATCAGTAAAACTGCTATTTTAATGCCACTACCTCTTCGAAGCACTTACTTGAGATTGAAAAATATCAGTATCCTAAAAAACTAAACTATTTTTAGCAGCAAGTTACTGTCCCTAAGCCAGGGATAAGGCAGAACTACATGCAATATACATAAAATATACCGCCAGCTCAGTCAATTCCAGCCGAGGACTGCAGTTTCGTGCTTATTAGCACTCATAAATATTCTGGTAGCTAATTCTGTATTAGCTACCAGTTTGTATGGCACTCTTGGCTTCCTTAAGAGGTTTTCCACCTCCAGCTCAGTCACTCCTATGCCGGGCTGATGAGTGCTAATAAGCACGAAACTGCAGTCCTCGGCTGGAATTGACCGAGCTGGCGGTGTATTTTATGTATTTCTGCCTTAGCCCTGGCTATAGGGCGGTAACTTACTGAATTTATACCAACATACATGCAATATTTCTGGATATAATAACTGGGCTGTGTGGCATATTGCATCTAAACTATTCAAATTTGACTTCATCATATAAATTTACATAAAGTGAAAATACAGTAAATGGACTATAATGATGCTTAAATGTCTAATTTTTTTTTATAAACCGGCAGAATGATAATGAATGGGACAAAGGTTGAATAAATCATTACTAAGTTTCAATAAATTGCTTCAAAAGTTGCCTTTTACTGTCAACAGTGCATTTAATCTTCCATTTAACTTGACAGTATTTTGACTCTTTTAAAGTAAAGCTACATTCTTCATTAAATTCACGTTTCTACGCCAGATATTTAAAAAAGAAAAACATTCAGTAGTGAATAAATCTTTTGATTCAAATGTACATGTTTACTTATTTGCACATTTTCAAATGCATATAAATTAATTGGTTCAGAAATTCTGGAACATAGTGCTTGCATAGTCTAGAGCTAGAGTTTAATCTAGAGCATAGTGATTCTTGACATTGAAAATATCAGTGGGTCACACGAATTAGCTTTGCGGGCCCTATGTTGGGTACTACTGTTTTAGAGTTTTAGAATTCCCCTATTATATTCTATCACTTGTGACTAAAGATCTTCATTTTCTAAAACCTTCAACAAATTAAGATAAACTCTGATAAATTTAATAATAAGGTTTTTACGAGCAATGGAAATAAACTCGGATGCAATTGAATTGAGTTTCTTGAATGGCCGAAATCAAGAACACACAAGTTGGCTACTGCAGAATGTGAAATGTAAAAAGTGTTGAAAAAAATAGAAAATTCAAAATGAGTGATGTCCAAGCACTAAAATCACGTTGCGAAAAAAGGCGAGTGGTTGCTTGCTACAGATGTGGATGCAATGAGATTTAAAAATTCAGATTTGTTTTTGGGATTGTTAAATTTTCCAGTTTTATTAGCCTTTATGTGTAATACTGTTAAATCACTCAAGATTTCTCATGCTGTTTTAGCTACTGTTACTTTACCTTTGCCCAGGACATTTTTTTATGGCCTTAAATAAATTTCCATGACTTAAAATGAAAATTTCAATTTTCCATGACTTTTCCAGGTTTGAAATTTGCTATTTTTTTCCCCATGACTTTCCAGGATTTCCATGACCCGTACGAACCCTGCTCAGATCTAACTGGTACTGTCGACCCTGCTTAAACAAATATCGCCAGATCCAAGAAATATTATTCAATTAAGCAGGGAAATATTTTTAACCTTCTCAAATTGACAACATTTCTCTTAAAACGTAATAATAATAAATCAGTATGGAAGTAAATAATACGATTGTTAAAAACTTTTAAATAAGCTTAGTAAACAACAGATTAGCACAATAATTAAGCATTAAAAAGAAGGACATATGAACATTATAGATATGTAACTTACAACTTGAGATATTAAATCATTGTTTCGGCACTCTTTTTCAGTGCATTATTTTTTGAATAAGTGCATAATAGTGGATGGCTTTCTCAAGGTCTTTTAAGAACAGTTTTCTAACTTGTTTTCTCTCTCCTTGTCTGCCATGTTTTACATTGAATATTTATCAATTATTATGTCTGCAATGTTAGTATTTCTTTGTAATATTTAATTTAAATATCGATTGGGTTATCTTTATTTGTGGTAATAGTAACTACAAAAGAAATTAGATAGTATAGTCAAGGCCGGATTTAGGGGAGGGCAGGCCGGGCTACTGCCCCGGGGCCTCCACAACAAAGAGGCCCCTACAATAAAATTTTTACAAAATATCTTAACTTTCACGGGTCAGCAAATTTTACGTTTTTTCTCCCCTATAAATCAAACCCCTATAATTAACTATTAAAGTGCTGATCAAAAATATCGGATATATACATATATTTCAAAATATTCGGATATATATCAAAGTATTGGATATTTTTGAAAATATGATGATCTTTTTGAACCCTGATTAGGGGCCTCCACTCTTTTGTTGCCCTGGGGCCTCCACACCTCCAAATCCGGCCCTGAGTATAGTGAAATTAGATAGAGTAGTGGATGTTATTCAATTATGCAGGGAAATTATTCGATTAAGCGGGGACATTTAACATTGCACCAATGGGGAAATATTCAGTTCCCGGAGATTTTATTCGTATAAGCGGGGTATTCGTTTATCCGTTATCCGAGTAGCAGGGCTGACAGAACCAAGTTCCAAAGCAGTTCCTCATAGATGTTGGATTACCCCCCCCCCCCATGTTCTTTTAGACAATATTTTTTTTACTTTCTATGATATTGGATTCAATACTTGGTAAGTTACTTTTAAATTGGAGCAGTCAAATGTTTTGAAATTAGTTTATTCATCAAGTTTAAAATCCAGCATCGTGGAAAATAAAAAAATCTTTTCTAAATGAATTGAAGAACGTGAGACAGTTCAACGTCTATAAAGAACTGCTGCGGAACTTGGTACCGGTCAGATCAGAACTATTTTGTTGTCGACACTGCCACTGCCCCGAACCTCATTTAGACCCAATGTGGTGCCTTTTGCACATTTATGCAGATCCTCCCCCAGGCTTGGGCGGGAGGGTGCAACTTGCCCTTTGATTCTTAGAATGCGCGCAACTGGCCGTTTTATCGGCGCCCTGATTGCCTTTTTTTCGTTCAAGAACTGGCACCCTTTTGATTTATGATTCTTACTAGGAAAAGGAAGTGACCCAGTGTCCCCTCCCCTTCTTTTCCTACAATGTCTTTCTTCAAAGTTAAAATAGCAAATGTCCGCCCCTCCCCCTCTCCTCCCAACTTGGATTGCCATTGAGCTGACTATGAGAAAAGTATGTCTTCCATTATCAGTTACCACAAGGGATAAAAAATGGCCTGGGTATTGTAGAGACTAAACAATGTTCTTCAAAGGAAAGATGTTCACTTTGGGAACACTACTAATAAGCCACTGCTAAATTCCCAGAATCACTTCCGAACTCCTTGCCTCAGGGTTTGCATCACTGCTTATACAATAATGGGGGGCTGTTTACACTAGTTTCCAGGGAAGAATCTTGGCTGTCATCTTTCCTCCTTATCGCTTCATGACAAGGGAAGTGTTTCTTTGTCCAATTGACATGTGTTTTAAGATAATTCTCACTCTTCTCTTAAAGCCAGATAAACGTTAAGTTAGCCCTGCATTTTGTAATATTCAAATTCAAGTTTTTAATAGTGCTTTTACATTTTGAATCAGAATTAAACAGATGCAGTGGAGCGCCACAAATCCACCGACCTGAAATCCGCCAACATCCGAAATCCGTGTCATTTTATTCTGATTTTTTTATTTTGTGTTGCGAATTTATCTTTGATTTTACTTTTATTTCAGCCTTTAGTAATCTAAATTGCGATTATTTGCTGAAACAGTTGTTTTTGCGCATAATTTGGGGCTAATACGTTTTTTATTATTATGCATTATGCGCAAGCTAAGCATTTTTTGGTCCGAAAAATACGTTTGTATTTTTGACTCAGTATACTTTATTATGTACTACTGTAAAAATAATAAGAATTATCGAAAACCGAAAGCAGATGCTAAAAGATTACTGCAGATTTACAGCAAAACGCTAATATTTCACGTGACACATGGCATCAAAAAAATTCAAAAATATGAAAAAATACAAAGAATTCAGCATGTAAAAGTCAAATGTGGATGATTTTGGGCATTTTAATTGAAAACAAATGACATAACTAATAAAAAATAAATACCAAGTGCTTTCAAACTAGCGCTGTTTATTGGTTTTTGCTTCCTAATGGTGGTGGTTAGTCCAAGAGCAATTATTACTTTTGGATTTAAAAGATTTTTAAGTTACAGCTAGTAACAGCTGAAAGAATTAGTTATTTTTTTTAATGATAATGAGCTATTCAATTGTCCTAGGAAGTAATTCATTAATGTTTCAAAGTTTTTATTGTTGCAATAGTAAGACATTTGAGTCCAGGAATAACAGTATATATCCTACGACTATATCCACTAATGCTTTGAAGCGATAACATGCCTTTTAGTTTCAAAAAATGCCCTGTTTTAACAAACAGCACCCTACCCTTTATAATCTTGGGGGAAGCTCTGTTTATGTTTCTTGAAATTCATTATTCTATGGATGAAAGAAGCGTCAAGTACAGTCCCACTACTTATGGGTTCACCAAAGCAAGCCCAGCCCAAAAAGAAGTACTTTAAAAGCACTCATTTTCAAGAGGCTTTAATTTTAACAAGCAGGCCATAATCGCAAAAATTTAAGCCTCAGCAAGCAATTTATTTCTCATTACTCTTCTTGTTCACATAAAACACGCAAAATTTTCAGCAAAGATATTTCTGTTGGAAACAATGTTTAATTTCATGTGCATAAAAAAATAAGTGAGAAAATATTGCCAGCAAAGTTCATATGTTATGTGACAGCCCGGGTGAAATCAGGGTCATATTTACTTTATACACTAAAACAAACACACTAAAATACTGGTCAAGTTAAAAAAAAAGTTTTAAAATATCATACCAATTGACTGCCACTGAACCACTTTGTAGTGTTGGAATACAAACAAATAACATGTTCACCGGGTGTATTTGATGTGAACGTAAATTTGCCCTCAGAACTGTAAACTTTAGAGAGTATAATTTTGTCATCAGGATCCCTTATCTCAACATGCATACCGACGCCAGGACTCGATGGCATAAATCCTCCGGTTTTGGGATCGTGAAGTTCGCATTTATAATTTCCTACGGAAATAAGAAACATCAAAATACAGTTTAGATAGTACATAATTTTCAAACTTAAAGTAAACAATCTTTAAAAAAATTCAATTTATTAATAACTAAAACAACGTGACGATAAAAGAATGCTATATTACACATTCAACTTTAAAATCAATTAAACAATTGTAAATATAGTAGAACATAAGGTACCAGGACTCAGAAACATTTTTTGATATCTTGGGAATAATAATCTCAGAACTTTCAAATCATCATCAATATTGTTAAAAATATGCACGATGCTGTTCTAAATCTTACCCACTACTAGTGTTTCGTCTGGAATTTCTTCTATAAAGCATTTTCTTTCCGTTTCAGCAATATGAAAATATAACGCAGACGAAAATCTCAGAGATATACAAAGACAAAAAATTACAGAAAGTACTTTTTGACACAGCATGGTTATAAAATAAATATTTACACCGAAACGCTAGGAGTCAACAGAAAAGGCACACCAAATTTCGTTTTAACACCGCGGCCGCTGCCACATACGTCCGGAGCGAGGCGGACTTTAATAACAGTAAAATCCTGGCGATTTTTAGATGGAAATTTACGGCAACCTTGACATTTGGCGACGCAATGGTTTGGCGGGTGAACAAACGGCTGATACACGAGGGGGCCTGAGGATGTAGGTGATTGAGAGGTATGTTTTATTGATTAATTTCAATTTATGTTTCACAAAAACACAAAATAACTCTTGAAATTAACAGTGTTGCAAGTTTCATTTGTTATTTCAACGAATATTTATTCAAAAACTCTTTAGTTGATGTATATATTACAAAATGGTTTCGCTCGATCTTGCATGTCATTAATGTGATTTGATGACAATTACATGTTAGAATGTATTTAATATTGAGATGAAATGATTAATTTATGTATTTCTCTTTCTTTAAGGTGATCTCGTAATGGTTTGGCGCTCGTGAACACGAGGACAAAGAGGATTTTGCTTTGCTTCATAAAGGAAACTATGGTACATTTTTATTTATATTTTAAAGCATAAGTAAACTTAGATAACGGCTTGTAATTCATTGTAGATTTCATATTTAATCAACTAATTTCTAAAGAAATGCATCTAAATAGTATGTTACAAAACAGTTTCGCTCTGATGAACGTCGTAATTATGGATATGAAGTAAATAAGGATTTGATGTCAATAATTTCTTGCTAGGAGACTTAATATTTTGCTCGTTAGACGAAATGTGATTTCTCTGTTAACTAATAACACTTGCTGCAATAGTTATTATATTTAGCTCTGAATTTATTTCTTCCTATATAGTGTGAATCTGTTACAATTGAGTAAAATTACAAAGTTATAGACAGGGTAAAGTATGGTATTTTCTAGAAGAAAAATAACTTATACAATTTCTTTTGCAAAATGCAGGTACCTGTTGACAAACTATGTTTTTAAAAGGAATATATTCATTTGATGCAGATTCTTACCTTTTTGAGTTATAAAACAGTTATCAAACAATCATTTTTTCCTTCTAGCTTCTGCTATTTAATGGAATTCTGTGTAACGGAAATCCCAAATTAAATATTGAATCATCAGCCTTTAAAAGATCGGTCAATCATGCTTTTATTGCTGAATTGCTTCATGACTTTCAGAAAAATAACTTGCAGATTTGATTTTCATGCCAGTTCCAGATATTGTCACATTCCTAAGGATAAATACTGAAGTATTTAAATCAAAGTATCATGTGTGCAGTAGCTGTGAGCAGCAACAAACGCTCCAGGTTAAAGTGCTTATTTGTTGAGGATTTTTCCTGCTGGATATTTGTTTTTATTCTTGAGATTTTTTCTCCATATACAAATACAAATGTGACGACCAGCAACAGGCTTTTTGCCCAGCTAGGCTGGTCCTAGTCAATTAATTAGTCCTCAATGAAGATCAATGGCCCTCTTAAAGCTATCCACCCCCTTGCTCATTACTGCATCTTCTGGTAAGCTATTCCAAGTGCCCAGGACCCTACTAAATTCCTAATTTCCAAGTTAGCCTGAGATTTAAATAGCTAAAAACAATGACCCCTCGTTTTGCTTTCCCCGCAAAAATTTAATCCATTTACATCTTTCATTTTGATAATTTTAAATAATTGAATCATGTCCCCTCGCAGAAAGATGTCCAATCTATTTTAATTTATTACAGTTCTACTTTTTGAAACTATTCTATATTGTTTATCTGTGTAATTAGGAAGTTAGTTTATTCCTTGACTGTTATGAAACTGATCCTCAACTTGAATTGGTTTTGTATCATACTATAATTTGAAAATTTTCCTGTAATAAACAGGCAATGCATTCAATTCTTGAATAATCCCTTTTATGTATGTGTCTTACTTCTATTCTTGATATAATGTTAGAAGCTGAAGTATTTTTTTATAGTAGATGGTTACACCTTAGTGTAATAGACAACAAAAAAGTTAAAGAGAATACACTATTGATAACAGCTAGTTTACTATTGTGCCTATTGAAGATATATTTTGATTAGTGAAGAATTAGTTGAGAAACAAATTATAATTATTTTCTGATTAGGATGGATACCTATTTAGAACTATTGTATGCTATTCCATTAGCATTGTTATAGTGTTGCATTAAAATTTCAAATTAAGTTTTTCTTTCCCAGAGTCTAAAAACTGTTTCTGGTGTCCAATTGCAGAGGCTGAAAATTCCTGACTGAATGGCACATAGTAGAGGGAATTGGTTTCATTTGCTGCCATTTCCTCTGCTTATGCTTTTCGGTTTTTTCCCGAGCTTGAAGAGTAATTACTGAATCAACGGAAGTGTGGGTATGTTTGATCTTTAAAATTGTTACTTTCTGATTGATGCTGTTCTCTATTGTTAATCTGTGTTATTGGAAACTTGGGTTACTCCCAGACTTATAAAACTTGATTCTCAACTTGAATTGCTTTTGTACCATACTATATTTAGAGAATTTTCTTATAATACACAGGCATTTAATTCTTGAATAATCTTTCGTATGAATGTGTCTTGCTTCTATTCTTGATATAATCTCTGTTATGAAGCAATCATAGCTAAGTAAATTTTTCATATAATGCATGGTTACACCTTGGTGTAATAGACAACAAATAAAGTAATAGCAAATAAGCTATTATTGATAACAGCTATTTTACTATTGTACCTATTGACGTAATATTTCAATTAAAAACATGTTGAGAAATAAAATATATTATTTTTCTGAACAGGATGAAAAACCGTATTGTGCCCATTAGCATTGTTTAATATTGTTGCTTTTAAATTCAGTTGTTTTTTCTTCCCAGAGTCCAAGAACTATTTCAGGTGTCCAGTTGCAGAGGCTGAAAATTCCCGACTGAATGGCACATTGTAGAGGGAATTGGCTTCATTTGCTGCCATTAACTCTGCTTGTGCTTTTCGGTTTTTTCCGAGCCTGAAGAGTAGTAGCTACTGAATCAACTGAAGAATGGGATTCTCTCTCTCAACACTCCAGGGTCCCCATACTTACTACAACATAGAGATTAACCAATTGGATGAGGCCTTGAAGACAGTTCTGGTTTTTTGATTCAGGCCAGGAGCCAAGCAACCCCTGATCCAGCAGCCCCAGAAGTATCAATTTGGCATGGGAACTTGAACTTTTTAACCATGGATATATTTAGCAAGCCCCGGTCACCACTAACGATCACTGAGGTCTTCAACCGTCTGGAACAAATCCCAGAACCCATTAATTTTTTATTTGTTTTATACAGTCAACCCTCAATATCTCAAATATTCCTTGAGGGGCTTTGGTAACTTCCCGTAACTTGAAGTATGAACCAGTCTGAGATTTGAATGTATTATATATTTTGACTAAACATAATGAAGTGTAACCAAAAGTGTGGGGAGTTAGTTTCATTGAACCCCTTAATTTCCAATGACTGGCACAACTAAACTTTTTTTTGTGTGTTTTTTTATAAAAAAGGTTTTTTTTTTCTTCTCATATCACTTCTTTAAAAACCTCTCTCTCACTTTACACAACCTTTATATAAATGTATAAAGCAATTTTATTCCAGGTGTAGAAGCTTCTTTGAACGTCCCATGCTTTGCTCAGTGAGCCATCATGACAGTAATCCCTTTTCCTTCATCCCTCATTACTATATCTTTCATGTTGTGGTATCTTACCCAAGGGTGCCCTTCTAGGGTCAGGGACTCAGCTGCATTCCATGTAGTCTAGTAATCAAAGCTGATGTCATTAACCCACACGATCCCTGATCTGGACCAATGGGAAACCGAAAATTTTTGTACTGCTATATGGTTATCCTAAGGCTTCATGTTAAAAGTAAAGATGTTTTTGAAAAAAATAATGGCATCACCTGCTTGGCAAGATTAAATCAACTTTATTAAAAGAGTTGTGTTTATAACCATGTATCACATTTCTGTTTCATTAATCATGAAGTAAAGATTACATATTTTGAAATGGTGCCTATATTTTTTGTAGCTATAAATAAAATTCTTATATTCAAGTCTATGTGTCTGTATATTTAGTTTTTTCTACTAAATAGTTATATTTTTGCAAAACCAAGTGTGGCGAAGTGATAAAGTTACATCAATTTATAAACTTGATTTTTTCCCATAAGGATGGAAGAAGCCAGAAAGGGGAGGGGGGCATTTTAATCAAGTGAAATCTGGTTGCTGATGTAGCAGATAAGCATTAGTTCAGTTATGTTTGATTAAATATGAGTAGAAGAAATTGTCTCAGACACAGTTCATCAATTGTGTGCATATTTATATATTACAGAGGATATGCTTCTCTTTTGAAAATGAACACTAATAAAAGGTATAATGAAATAGTAATTAGAGAGACTAAGCAAATAAGCATTAGTTTCTGTCTAATTGATTAGTGGGAGAAATTGTCTCAGTCATGCGATGTTCATCAAGGACATGCCTATTTATTTATAAGAGAGGATATGCTTTTCCCTTTTTTACACGAATTGTAAATAGAGCTCGCTCATTTTCGCTTTCTCTGTAGTAATTTTTTAGTTTTCAAGATTTTGTTTCTTTTCCAAACATTGGCAGGGTTTACTTTCAAATTAACATTTTTATTGATAAAGACAATGTATAGATAAAAATTAAAAACTTGTGTAACATTTGTTTATCACGTCAAATTTTCTGAAAAATTGAAAAAAGTAATATATTTTTATGGCTGTGCTAACTACTAAGGGGGTACCACAACAATGGAGCCTGGTCCAAATTGAAAATATCAAAAAGAGATTAAAATTCATGATTGATATTTCTAAGTTCCACCAAAACGAAAGGGATCGGTGTAGTACATTCTATCAAGAGGCAGCACAATAAATTATAAAATATAATATAGTTAAATAGAAATGAAAGAGACTAGTTTACAAATATTTTATTGATTCCTCCCCCCCCCCCACATTGTGGAGATTTAAATGTCGTGTATTTTATTCGTTTTCTCCTTTATGGAGAGAAAAAATTTTAAATATGAAAGTTTTTATTTATTTATTTTTTAATAGTGACTCAAGAATTCAAACGGAATATCAACGTCATTTTTTTCCTGGTGCAAAGTAGAGATGCGGCATATCAGTCAGCAGCCACTTTCACAATATTTCTTTTTCAGCCGATTTTTACCGATTAATCCGCGAAAAGAGGATGCCGCATTGTGCCCACGGTATTAATATATAACATTCGTACGTATATATAATAGAGAAAGACTGGGATGCCTCGAAAAATTAATTCTTCAACGGGTGCCGCGAATCGAAAACGTTTGGAAACACCTGCGCTAAGGGATAAAATCGAAACCAAAAGTGAAACTTTTCGGAAAACGGTCCAAACGCGTTTCTATCCCCTATTTTCGAACACTATATGAAAAAATGAAAAGAAGCTAATTTTTTTTTAATTTGAAAAATAGATTTCACATGTTAAGAGCATCTGTTAAAGTGGAGACGAAACCAGAAAATTTGAAGAGAATGATGAAATTTTTTCAACAAACACTACCTTTATGTTGGTATGATGAATATGATTTTTGAGACTTTGATACTAATTTATATACCTGAAATTATTTTCGTTAGTAAAGATTGGGCTAAATTTGACCATATTTAAACTTAATAAGCTGCCCAGCCACCAGAAAAAAATGTCAATGCTTTATTGAAGGTATTTAATAAACGCCCTTTCATAATAATCGAAGCTTTCTTTTTTATTACTAATTTAAAATGGAAATATTTTCTTAGTTACTCCGTAAAATTACACATACAAATGTCTATGTATGCAGGCAGTCGAGGAGGGGGGCGGGGGGGGGGGAATAACAGTTGCAATTTGGCCCTGAGCGTTGGATCCGCCCTTGATTTATGCATGATCTGACTGATTCGAGCACTTTATTATGTAAGTTTGTAGCAGTGTGTCTCGTGTCTTTTGTCCCAAAGGCCCGCCATTTCAAATTTTCTGGAATGGAGGGAGGGGTGCTCGAATCAGTCAGATTGTGTGCAATGCATTTAATTAAAAAAAAAACCCACACCAAATTCGTACAAAAATGCCCAATTTCAGAAACATTTCAAAAATCCAGGGGGAAAGGGCAATTGAATGCCTGATCACCCATATGACGGGCATGGTTGTATGTGTTGGGGGGGGGGGGGTTCATGGGACAGAACTGCGCTGCCATTAAAATTTTCTTTTCAGGTATTTTGGTTTCGTTCTTGGGGGAGGGGACACTCTTGAAGGAATAGGCACCCCTGCAGATCATGGCACAAACTTTGCCGTTGATTTTTTTTGGGGGGTGGGGGGGGGGGGGTCGAGGGAGTATTTAAAGGAGTCTTTTTTCTTTCATTTATGGTGTCTCTTTTTTTTTTGGGGGGGGGGACTTTGTACAGATAGCTCCAATGAATTATTAGAGTCCCTGTATGAAAAGTTTATGACCCTATATGACTCTACCATAAGTATATTAATCAACTAACATATAACCAAATTTCACGGTGAAGTTATAATAAAACAAGTAACTGCATTTAAAAATAATTTTTCATATTTGCCTCTTATGTGACATTAAAAATATTTTTTAATTGATTAAGACGAATTGGATGAATAAAACACAATTTAGGAATGGTTCTTAAGTTCAATTATAAACTAATACATTTAAATTATTAAAAATAAAAAATTGTTTTTGTTAAATGTTTTGCTTTTCTTAACTGTACATCATTAATGAAGTAACTTAACTTGATCCGTAACGATTGTATCAAAAGAATTGCTTCATTTTGCTTATCGCCAAATATGGCGATAAGCAAAATAATCTAGCAACCTTTTTCAAATATGGCGACTGGATTTTGCTGTATTTAACGGACGGTTACTAACGAAATGTAATCAAAGGCACGGTTGCATGTTAAAAACATGTAATGCGATGTCACATAACAACGCCACGTAATTTAAAGTGGAGAACAAATTTAAAGGAGACATCTAAATGGATACTCTTTTCACGAGACGTTACTGAAAATGTATGACGTCACTTTAAAGCTCTTTTTTTTTTTTTTCAGATTCACAAAGCCGGCTTTTGAAAAAAAATTTTATTCTTAGAGATGAAAGAAAAGATAAACCATTCGTTTGGCAAGAAATGCCATTTTTTAAACGTATTTTCCTAATTTTTAGATTTTTGTTTCCATGTCAGAAAATCGTTTTCTTCTCACTTATCCCTTTTTTTTTATCGCATTCCACAAAATTGTATTTTTTTTTTTTCTTTTTTGACCTTAGAATAGTCTTCTGGTTTTAAAATAAAACATATTCGCAACTCCAACGAACTTTAGGGGGCACTGAAGTCACTGTCTAATGGCGGACTTAAAAACTAAAACAAACGCACATGGTAACGAAGAAAATGCTAAAAGTGTTGTGATTTTTGTTCGTAAGTATGATTTTTTCGCTTTATTCTTTTTAAATTAATTTTCAAAGTCTTGTGGATATTCTGGCCCACGTAGAAAGAAATGAGAATTCAAGAAGCATTACTAAACGTCAAAGATTAATGCAAACTAGTACGTAGTTCGTAGTTCTAAGCAGCTATTTCCACGATGTTGAATTCGATATTTAACAATTCTTGATAAAACTAAATAATAATTGTGGCCTGACAAGAATAACAATTAATGCTAGAAAATTCAATATGACATTACAAATTGTTATCGAAAGAAGATACTTTTTTGCCTTGCTTGGCTAGAGATTATTGTTTTCCATTTGTAGCTGAGTTATTTCTCTCGAATTCCCGAATCGGTTAATTTAAAAATTTTCTGTTTCGATTTTTCTAATTTCTGAGTTACGATTTAATTGTGTGTCATATTATGCAAATCATCAACAAAATTCTCACGGATATATGGTGGTAGTTTTCTTTTCAGTTGATTGACCATTATTTCTTTTCACTTATCGAATTCTGTAATCTTACTACCATTTTATTCCACTCATGATAAAAATTAAAAATGGTTTAACTAAAAACGCGAAATCTCGCCAAGGCTACTTTGCTCGCACTATACTAAAACTATAACCCTAAACAAATTTGGCGAAACCTTCCAGCTGAGAATAAAAGGAATAAAGTAAATTCTTTCTCGGTAATTCATTTTGTTCTACGATAATATATTCAAGAAAATATTTTGTATACTGTCCATTCCAACTAAATACTGATGTAAAATATGGTATGTTTAATTAATTTAAGATTAAAAATACCCCCATATTCTTACAAATTCATACAAAACAATAAAATTTTTTACCTTGCATAACGTTATCCAAGTTTGTTAATCCAGAATTTTCGCTTTCACCAATTATTAAGGAAATAATGAAAACTAACATTATTTTGAGAAGCTCGAGAATACTACTAAGGGACGAATTAATTTCTGTAGCTGAAAGCAAACTAAGACACATCGATTGCGTTAATAAATACTCAGAACAAACTGCCTGTGTTTACGTCAACAGACACACGTGGAACGCAACGTGGCAATGTTTTAGTTTCATTTGCAGTTTTGTAAATCACCGCAAGGTAGCGTATTCGAGCGCTGGAGTTCCGAATTTCCTAGTGTTCATTGCAATCAATATTGCGGAGCCATTAATCCACTTTGCTTTTTATTTATATTCAAAAAATGACTTGCCTGAAATAACTTGCCTGAAGCTTCTGTCCACCAAACTACCGTCCTCAAGAGAAAGGAGACTGCAACTTTTCATCTCTTCGTCAGAGCAAGAACTTCGTCCGGCACTATATGCTTCTTGGTGCCGGATTTATGAAACTTAGGGCCCATGTTTCCAGGTGGCAGCTCTTCAGAGGTCCAGAGTCAGAGGGCAACAAAGTCAAGTGAAGCACGAAATCAAAGGGGCACGGATCATGACCCCCTTGACGAGACCATAGAAATCATAAAATTCCGCTTTTGAATCTTTAGTTATGGAAAAAAAATTGGATGAGAGCACCCGATCCCCTACTCTGCCCTCCTCCCCTCTATGTTTACCGTAACAAAAAATTACACTTTTGCGACTTCAATTCTTATACCCGTTTTATTCTCTGACAATTTGAGTCTAAAATGGTAAATTAGGAATTTAAAAATCCAACAATTTCAGGTAGAGATCTCTTCTCTGCCGTTACTTTTCTAACGTCTTCAAAGATAATTTCAAAACTTGTATTCAGTAAAAATAGTTCCCCCGAATTACACACCCATTCCCGTAATATCGCCATATAATTTCATTTTAGCTCCTCAATGCCGAAAATTTTCCGGGAGAGCCCTCAAACCCTTTTTCTTTCCCCTAACATAAAAACATAACCTAAAAGTGCTTTTTTTGACCTTTACTTTTGAAAAACTTCTGACCAAGAGCGCCCACAACTCTCTCATTTCCTTAAACCTCGAGTTTTTAAAACTTGAAGATGAAAAAATTTCTGGAGAAAGCTCCCAAATCCTGACTTTTTTCGTAACGTTATTTAAGACAGCCTAAAATGTGTTTTTAAGAATCAATTTCAAAACATTTCGCGTCCGAGTTTCCGCACCTCTTCCTTTTTCCTAATAACGTTACTACGAAAAATAATCTGAAAACTTGCTCCTTTTCTATTTTGAAAATTTTTGGAGGTATCGTCCTTAGCGTCTTGAGCGTTTCCAAAGAAAAATAACCTGAAATTGCAGTTTTAAAACTTAAATATCGAAAACTTGAGCGGGGCTGGTCCCTGATCCATTTCTTCCCAAAGAGAGCCCAATAATCATTGCTACAATTTCGGGGGGGGGGGGGGGAAGAAACGGGAGAGAGTTCCTCCTCTTTTCCTCTATTATTACCAAACAAGAACTGAAGTTACATTTCAGTAACCAAAAATTTTCGGAAAGATTCCTCGAATATCTTCTCCATTTTCTAAACGTTACCAAACATAGCTTAAAATTGCGTTTGTAAAACTTCAGTACCAGAAGTTTCGGATAAAAGTTACGGTCTCTTTTAATGTCTTCAAAGATAGCCTAAAAGCAACTTCAATTTTGAAAAAAGTTCAGTGCAGAGCTCAAAACTTCCCCCTTTTTTTTTTAAACCAAAAATTGCAATTTTTTACTTCAATTTTGAAAATTTCTTCGAAATTAGGGTCATGACCAGCACCCCCCCCCCCCCCTCCTTCTACGGGAACTTCCACTGATATCAACACCTCCGTCCTTCCTCTGATGAGCGAAAGTCATATCAAAATTGCTTTTTAAGAGTGTCAATGCAACTGTTAGTGTCTATCTTATTTTTCCTTCAAAGCAAGGAATCTATATATATAATTCTCTTACGTGCCGGCAAATGAAGGGGTGAATTTCTAAACCTCTGTTGGCAACACTTCGCCGATAAATCATGTAAACAAACTTCTACGTTGTTTTGAAATCTTGAATCACAGAATACTCAACGAACTTTTTTTTTTTTTTGAGATGAGTTTGAGTCGGGCTGTGGCCCATTTCAACCTTAATCAGCAAAGAAAAGCTCAAAGAAGGCAGGAAACCGTTCTTGAATCCAATTTAAGACGAGCCATTTCCAGAGTTGTATTCTCTGATTCGCTGCCGATAATTTTTAGCGGCTGGGGAATTTTCAGTCAGCAGTTCCTTCAACAGATCAGGTGCGTCACACAATGCCGGTAACCGCACCTTTCCGTCATGGCAACATTTAGTATATTTATTTGCAGTATTACGCTCTTTCTGCCAATAAAGAGCACCACAAAATTCGCATTCTTCACACATTGCTCCACAATCATGTTCATCGGCAATGTTGTTTTGAACGCGTAGGCGCTTTGAGCGTCGTCTATTCTCTGCTTCAGTACGACAGTTCAGTTCAAAATGAATAACCGAGAAAGAATTTACTTTATTCCTTTTATTCTCAGCTGAAAGGTTTCGCCAAATTTGTTTAGGGTTATAGTAGTTTTAGTATTGTGCAAGCAAAGTAGCCTTGGCGAGTTTTCGCGTTTTTAGTTAAACCATTTTTTGTTCGTGACGTGGCAAGGATTCAGAATAACAACAAGAAGGACAAACGTTTGAGAAAATATGTTTGGTGCTCTCTGAGCCTGTTTTTAGTCATGGCCAGCTCTATGTGGCATTATCAAGAACAAGATCTTTT